>NC_056745.1:470616536-470814036 GCF_019279795.1 Protopterus annectens | reverse complement strand
TATCTAGATCTCTGAAAGTGGACAACAATACCTCTGTTTTAGTTAGTGGTGGTTCAGTAGTTGGACCACCCCCTATAATCATCCTGTTCCCAGGCAATTGCAATGGCTATATGATGGGTATGGGTTATCATGTCATGTACAAGGTGTTGTCTAATGTCATTAACCATCTGCTGCCATATCCTGTCTCAGGCAGGGTGGTCATCTCTACTTCTCCCTAACAGAAAAGTTCCATGGCAATGTAAGACCTGGATAATGACCTAATTTTTACTTTATGGTGGTTTACAGGGTACAGATTTCTTCCTGGGTACCATATCCCGACAAGCGATGAAACAGAAAACAGAAACCCATAATTACATAGATATAATACAAAGACAAGATGGCTGTGAGCTCTATTATGTGTGATTGCATGCATCCAACATGCATGCAAATAATTTAAGCATGTTAACTGCTCACTATGACAGCATCCAAGTTAGGACTCCCTCCCCCCAAAAAATATATTTAAAAATCAAATGTCAGCGCCAGTCTATAATACTTCTGTAATGGAGATAACACAGGTTTAAATGTATAATACACTGAACATTAGCAATAACAATTGGAAATGTAGCAGTAGAAATGTAACACAAAACTAATAGTAACATACATTGACAATACAGCACCGTAGAAAATTGGTAATTCTCCCAAAGTTTTTTATTTTTAGCAGTATCAAGCTCTGTGGCTTGAAACATTTTCCCAGTAAAATGCAAGGGAATTAGTCGCACTATTACTTTTATATATAGTGCAGAGTCAGTCTTGGGAGCACTGTGAATATGCAAATGAAACGTAGAGAACACACACATATGCCAATCTTGTAGTACATGAATGGGAAAGGACTTACTTGTTAGATAGCAGCTTTTTTAATAGTGTCCTGTTATATAGAAGATTTGTTGACGACATACTACTGTTCTGGGATGACAGTTTAGATAAGTTAAAAGAATTTATACAATATCTTGAATGTACAACAGATTTTTTGAGATTCCCCTATACATATTCCTATAGCACTATTGATTTTTTGGATATTACAATCAAGAAAGGCATGAATAATAACATCACAACAACACTTTATAGAAAACCATGTTGGAAAAATGATCTACTTCACTATAACAGCATGCACCCCAGATTCATTTTTCCGAATGTTGTGAAATCTCAATTCATCAGACTTTCAAGACTTTGTAAAGATTTACATCAACTTAGAGAAGAGTCTTATCACTTAGAATATTTATTTACAGAAAGAGGTTATAATAAGAAATTATTACAACATAACAAAGAGATAATATTGAAACAAACAGAAGCATTACATAGAACAACTGAGTATCGTAATATAACCCAGTTAACAGTTAAGAAGAAAGTTAGTATAATAACTAGATTCACAAATGATAATAAAGACATTGTTAATATTATATCTAAGAACTGGCATGTTTTGACAGTAGACCATGACATACGAGATATAGTAGGTTTAAAACCTAGTTTCACTTACAAGAACAGTAAAAATTTAAAAAGACTTCTCTGCAGTGACAATGACATTCATGAATCAAAAGAGGGACACAAAATAGAGAAAAACGGAACATTTCCCTGTAATAAATGTAACATATGTTACATGATTACAAATGAACAGGAATATATTCATCCCACTTTGAATTTTAAGTTTATACCCAGGTTTCATGCAACTTGTAATGATCTAAATTTGATATATCTAGCAGACTGCCTATCATGTAAAGCATTTTATGTAGGCATGAATACAAGGAAATTTAGAGACAGACTTTACAACCATAAATATGACATAAATAAACAAGATCAGCGTAATGCATTAGCGAAACACATTGCAGCTTCACCAGGACATAGCTTTAGATTTAGGGTACTGCAGAAAGTTAGGATTAATAAGAAAGGTGGAGACAGAATGAACAGCTTAGAAAGAGTAGAGCTAGAGTGGATATTTAGATTATGTGCACACTGTGAACCAGGTCTAAATCAATTCATCAGTATCAAACCTGTTTTAGAAGGATGTAGATTAAAGTAAGTAAAATGTTTTTACGTAGGTTTAAATATGTTTTTTAGATTTATACATATATATATATATATATATATATATATATATATATATATATATATACATTTTTGTTCTTTTCTGCTGTTTTTCAGCAGCTATATATTAGGCAGGTGTCATTAATCAAAAAAACAAATGCATTTATTTGGGTATTTATATAAATATTTATTTATATATATATATATATATATATATATATATTTTTTTTTTTTTTTTTTATGCAATTTAATTGAATTTAATTTTATACATACATCTGCATTCATGTTTATGTACATTTTATAATAATTTTAAAGGATGTTTGATTGTTTATTAAGCGCAAGCTATTGAGTAACTTGGATTTAATATATTTCTCTTTTTTGATGTCAGGAAGTTTCTATATACAAGTCAGTGAAATAATTTGATGATTGTTTAATTAATTGATAATTATCAGATTGAGTTTAATTGATATAACTATTTAAGAATGCCTGAGATGAAAAGGAATTAGATCTGATGAAGCGTACCAGTAGCGTACGTGAAAGCGCTTATCCTGTTTCCATTGTTTGTCAAAATAAATTTTATACGGAACATATTTTTGGTGGTCCTTCGAAGTTTTTTGAAGATTTTTGCTGCTCGTTTCTACTTAGAAGGATCTTTGGGTGACTTCTTATTCTACTTTTATTGTACATAGATATAATACAAAGACAAGATGGCTGTGAGCTCTATTATGTGTGATTGAATGCATCCAACATGCATGCAAATAATTTATGCATGTTAACTGCTCACTATGACAGCATCCAAGTTAGGACTCCCTCCCCCCAAAAAATATATTTAAAAATCAAATGTCAGCACCAGTCTATAATACTTCTGTAATGGAGATAACACAGGTTTAAATGTATAATACACTGAACATTAGCAATAACAATTGGAAATGTAGCAGTAGAAATGTAACACAAAACTAATAGCAACATACATTGACAATACAGCACTGTAGAAAATTGGTAATTCTCCCAAAGTTTTGTATTTTTAGCAGTATCAAGCTCTGTGGCTTGAAACATTTTACCAGTAAAATGCAAGGGAATTAGTCACACTATTACTTTTATATATAGTGCAGAGTCAGTCTTGGGAGCACTGTGAATATGCAAATGAAACGTAGAGAATGTATCATGGTGTAAGGACCTACACAATTAAACAGGTAAAATACGGTCACTACAACATGTCCACAGCACAGACCAGCCAAGGCTAAATAAAACTATTTATTTTAAGCGCTTTTCATTTGCTGAAATAAGCAAACTTCTTCAGAAACCATTTTAACATTCAAATACATATAAATAGTCACAACTGTTGCCATTGAGCCAATCACAGCACACACAAGCTTAACCACTTACTTAAAGGTAACTAACCTACATACAAGTTGAACACTAATAAAGATAATAAAAATAATGATAATTTATAGTACTGTCACCACAATAAAAATTACTAAAATATCATACTTTAAATGAAATAACAACAATATAAATAACATAATCTAACAAACTTAATATATTTGAACGAAACATGTTCTATAAGTAGTATTCTTAATTTAAAGAGTCTTAGCCGATGATGTTGTGACTAACAGTTAGTTTTTAAAATAATATGCACTGAGTGCAGAATATATTAAGTTTGTTAGATTATGTTATTTACATTTTATATATATAAAATGGCATGAGGTACCATGTAGAAAGAAAGGATACACCTGCAGTGTTTGCAGTCTTTGTTTAATTTTGTGTGAGTACACGGTTATGTTGTTTGTGATATCCCAATTATCCAGACATTCACTGTCAAATGTGAAAGGACAACTTTAATAAGTTGTTCCTGTTGCACTTTCAATGTGACTTGATACAATGTCACACTATCATTACATCTGAACTCTTTTTCACCTTGCTAATATATGTCTTTGTCTGTGGCAACTCTAGGAAATACTGTTAAATGATTGCTTTCAATACCCTTGTTTCAAAGTTCAAATCCATACAGGTCACTGTTGCAAGATAACAAATTTGCTTAAACATGTGAAATGTGCACTTAAACTATTTAATCTACATGTATCTGTTCTTTTTCCTTGTATCATTTGTACACTGCTTGGCATTGCACACTGTTGACTGGCAGCATTCAATAACGTTTACTGCATTTCCCTGCCCAAGGGACACATTTTATTTGGACTGCCATCAATAGCACAATGAAGACTGGTATTACTGCATCTTCCTCAGCAGTCTGAACACTTCTGAGTGAAGAAATTAAAGCTGTCACTCTCCTATCTCTGTGACATAATGTGTGCAGGTACTGAGCTTAGAGAGTACAGGTGATACAGGGAAAAAAACCTGTTCCCAGATCATTTTACTGAGGGACCATACTAAATCTTGACACTCATTTTGTTGTATGATTGTGTTGATGTGGGAAACTCAGATAAGGTTAGTATAGACTGAAAACAACAGACAAATAAGTCATTTGAAAATATGTAAATATTAATTGTGTGTGCTGTGTGAATGATGAAAGCATTTCTTCTGTTCCTTGTGACCTCCTCCATTCCTGTAGCATTAGATAAAGTCCTGGTATTGTGAGACATATATGACAGTAGTAATGTGGCAATAAGATATGAGATGGCTGAATATATTAGTATAATACTGTAATAGTTGTGCTCATAGCTACATATACACTGTGATTAATTACATGTGTCTTAAAATTGTCATTCCCCAAAACGTGTTTGAATGCTTATGATAAATATTGCCTTCAGTATTTCCCCCCTACTTGGCAGTGCAAAAGTCACTTTCACAGCTTAGGGAAAATAGGGGAAAAGTTTAATTTAGGCTGATTTAGGTAACGCAAACCAGTCCAATGGCATTGCATGGCCACCATCACTCTGGTAGTACTCAGGGAAAAAATGCACTTGACAGGTAACTTTTTTCTTTGACACAAGGTGTAAGTGCAGTGAGCTTAGAGATAAAGGCCATCTGATGCATGGTTCACAGCTAATTAAATTATAATTTTGCAGAGGATTGTCTGAATACATATTTAATCACAGTTGTGATACCAATGTGTTGTTTAAGAATCAACTCTTGTCACCACTGCAAACATGTGATCATTAGTCTGTACAATTTCACTTTATTTGTCATTGACTGCAAATGTGATAATGTGTTCCACAAAAGTATGTTTGATGTTGCAAGGAGATATGAGAAGGAATCATTTTTCCCTTGAATGCAATTCTTACATTGCTTCATATACCCATTCATTGCATTAAATTTACTTTCTGCATTTTTATATATTATATATTAATTTTCTAATGTCTTTTCCATTTGTGCTCTGGTCAGGAGCATGCAAACATGGTTCACTGCCTAAGGAAAAGGTGAAAAATTTAGTTTAGGCTGCCTTAGGTAGAGCTAATATGTCTGGAATCATTGTGCAGCCCTTCACAACATGGATAGTACTTGCTTCATAAAATGTACTTGACAGATGTCAAATTCTGTGGTGCAAGTTGTGACTGAAGTGAATTGAGAGGAATAAAGCACATGAAGCATTGTTCAAATCCCGTTTAGAGATCACAATGAATTATTCAAATATGTATTTTTTCCTTCTTCTTTTTAAGGTTCATTTGCTCTTTACTTGGCAATGCACAAATACAGTTCACTACTTAGGAAAAAAGTAAAGAATGAACAATAGTTTAGTTTAGGCTGCCTTCAGTAGCACAGACATGCCTGGCAATGGTCCACTTTCCTCAGCACTCCAGACAGTACTGAATAGTAAAAATTCCTCATTCATAGAACTATCTGTAGTACAAGGTGTAAGGACAGTGACTTTAAATAAAGAGCACAGCTGATCAAGTAGAATCCAGCTACAGGATACTTTTTACAAATAGGGAATGAAGCCCATTTCTCACAACATTTTGATTATGGCTGTAAAACTAAAGAAAATTTATAACATTAAATGTGATTCTTGCATGCAATTTATCACTGATTCTTACACAATGACACATTTCTATTTAGCATACATTATTAATGCTTCACATATAACCTCAAGCTAATGTATGTCCAATTTCCTATACACAACAATGATGATATTTAATATAAAATTCATTTGCAGATGTATGATGAGCACATTACATTTGTTATAATCATCATGACTCATCACATATCTAAACTATGTGTTTAAGACAGTTATGTTTTGTAAAGTATGTATGTAACATAAACCAACCTGTATTAATCAGCACATTTAACTGCATCCATCTGAAATACATTAAAAAAATGACTTTTACAAAGGAATGCATTCCTAGAAATAATTACCACAACACACTTATAGACCTGTCTGAAGTGTATCTCCATGCATTCTGAAATTACTATATGTCTAGTTTCTATGTTGGAAAGCTAGTTCTCCTGTGCCAGTGTTAGTTAATAAAGTAATTTGCAATTTTTCCATCCTTCATCCAATAGGTTCATTTTCCAATTGTTACAATAATATTTTAACATTGTGTCAGCACCAACATAGGTTCATAGGTTGGTACTAGGCTATAGTCCCTAGGGCCTATACAAGCATAGCCATAACAATTCCCTGGCTATTTCTTCCCACAATATTTACTTTCCTGGACCCCTGTCTAGCAGGGTGACTGACGTGATCCCTGAGGTAAATTTCCTATCTCCCATCCAGTTGTCAAGGTTCCTTTTGAAGAGGGCCAAGGAGGCGCTCTGCTTGACATGTATGGGCAGTCTAATCCAGAGTATGGGGAGACTCTGGGTCAGGAACCTATCCCTCCAGCATGTTTTGTTCATTGTGATGACAAGATTTAGGTCCCTGGACCATGTGGCTCTGATGGATTGGGATTTCTTTAAGTGTAGCATGTCCAACAGCTCTGGGTTTGACATGGCCTTGTATGTTAAACAGAGATCGCCTCTGAGAAGGCGATATGTGACAGAGTATAGCTGGAGTTTTTTTAGTCGGTCAGCATAGGACATCTGCTTTAGGCCTGTGATTCTTTTAGTGAGGTGTTTCTGTGGCCTTTCCAGTTGTTGCAGATGTCTTGTGAGGTACATACCAAATGGGTGTTGTACTTTATGATGGGTCTAATGAGGGATGAGTACAGTGGGACAATGACCTCCTTTTTTCTGGATGAAAAGCCATTAGTCATGAGGTGTGCCACATAGAAGGATTTCCTGACTGTTGTGGCGATGTGGTTATCGAAGGTGAGACCACTGTCCACCTGTGTCCCTAAGTCTCTTATCACACTTTTGGTGTTTAGTGTACTGCCACCTATGCGGTAATTCATGGGTGCATGTTTTTTTCCCAAAGGGAATAACTATACACTTCTTGGTACTGAGCTTGAGCCCATGGCTCTGCCACCAAGCATCTGTTTCTGTAAGGCCCTTTTGTAGAATATCCACATCATTTGGGGATTCAGTAATGGCTCCCAGTTTGCAGTCATCTGCAAACTTTGTTAGCCAGAGTCCCTTAGTGTTGGCCTATACTTCAGAGAAGTAGATGCCAAACAAGAGTGGTCCCAGGACTGAACCCTGAAGTACTCCACTTGTCACTTGTCTGGAGCTGGATTTGGAGTCAGCTACTTTTATAGTGTGAGTTCTGTCAGTAAGCCAGTTGGCAACCCATCGAGTGATGTAGGGATTTATGCCCAGCTTAGTAAGTTTATCTAAGATTCCAAAATGGGGGATGGTGTTGAAGGCCTTGGCAAGTTCCAGATGGGCTGTGTGGACCTCCTTACCCTTGTCCATGGCTCTGGAGACTGATTCAAAGAAGTCAATCAGGTTCAGGAGCCATGACAATATGTCACAATTCATCAGCTTTCTCCTTCCAAACTGCAAGTCTTAAAAGCCATGGAATTAAGCATTCCATTGTTGAACACTGGAACCTGTGTTAATCAGTTGAGCATCACACATGGCAAAGCTCAGTGCCATATTTCACACCTTTACTGCTGTGAGATATAAGTAGTACCAATGTGTCTGCCAAAGAGTCCATCTTCTTTCCACCGCACAAATGCAGTTGGCAAGGCTGTGCATCGTTGTACACAAGCAGTTAACCACAAGATCTGAACTGGTTGCCAATTCAGGCATATTTTGTTATTTTGACATTTGCAGACATGGCTGGCAAAGGAGAGAATGGTGATAAATTTACAGCACAAGGGTGGGTGTTGAGGACTCCTGGGTATTTGTGGCAATCTTCATGAAGTGCTACAGCCATAGGCAGTTGCATAGGGATTATACTAGGTCTCAGTATAAGGCTGAGGCTTGGAATATCTTAGCTAAGGCTATCTCCAATGCAAGAGACATTCCACACAATGGGGAACAATGTCATCATCACTATAGTAACCTTAAGAAACTCAACTAGGACCTCCTAAGCTGATGGGAGGCTGAATTTTGAACAATGTTGTTGAATGGTGCTAAAAATGTAATGTTATTTACATATGTTGTAAAGCAAAGAATTTTGGATGACTATTGGCTGGTTTGAGACTTATGAGTTAATAAATCCTTTTTAATAAGTGATTTCACCTGTTGCGTGTTTCCTTAACTTGACACAAATTATACCCTCTATGAAAAAATCCATGAAATAAATCATTAATTTATCTGTCATACCCTTTATCACAGTCATAAACATGTATAGCTAAGTGGTATTGCTTGTTTTTGGCACACTGTTTTATGTGTACCTGTTGGCTATACATATTGTTATAAGCCATCATTATCCATCTATCATAATCTACTTTGTCTCTGCCTCCATTTCAACCTGTGGATGTATCTCCTTCCTTCTGTATTGTTAATCTTCCACCTCTACATCTGCACAATGTCTGACACATGGCAACAACTGCAACTAAGTCTAACACAGCTTATGACAATAGCTGGGGATTTAATTGCCTTTGGCCACATTACTCTGTCACACTTTGCGCTGCTGTGCTAAGCTATCCATAGTCAGTTTAATGTACTTTTCAACAAGATGAAGAGTTGGATATACAGATTACAGTTGTTAATAAGGTAATGGAGATGAATACATATATTCACCTTTGCTGAAATGTGTTGTCACATGTTTACTATTAGACATATGACTTCTTTTTTGGTATGCTTAGGTAATACTCAGGTATAAATATTTTCTTGGAATGCTCTAAAGGTTTGAATAAAGACAGATGGAAAAAATGTTTCAGGATGCTTTGAATCCTGTAGCTGTAAATGTTGGCTAAACATTAAGACATCATTATCCTGCTCCTACATTAATGTGCCTACTACCAATTATGAAACCTGTTTTGTAAAGATCTTTGTGTGGAAGACAGCACAAACCAATGTAGAGTAATGCTAATTCCCAGGTCTATATTAGAACATCAAAGTCTTGAAACTTCGAATGTTCTAATATTGACCCCTATTCAGTGAACGCTGAAAATAGCGAAGCTGCAGAACACCAAATTTTTTTCCAAGGGAAAGAATTCAGTTGGCCATTTCTGTCGCTTCACTATTTTCAGCACTGTGGTGGAAAGTTACGGGTTGGGTTCAGGTAAGTGTGTGATTGTGTGGACATGAGGGTTAGGGCGTAGGTTAGGTGAGTTAGGGTTAGGTCACAGGTCAGTTAAGTGTGCAGTTGTGATGGACATTAGGGTTAGGGTGGGGTAGGTGAGTTAGGGTTAGGGCGTGGGTGAGGTTAGTGTGTGATGACGGACCTTAGGGTTAGGGTTTGGGTTAAGGTAAGTGGATAGATAGTAGTGTATGTACAGTTTAGTGTAGGGTTAGATGTAGGATTTTAAGTGTATGTGTGTGGATTGCTGTTTTTGTGGTGTGCTTGTGTTGTGTGTATGTGTTTCAGAACAGCAATTTTTTTCCCTGGGAAAAAAATTCACTGTTCTGCATGTTCGATATTTTAAGCGTTCGGTGAATAGGGGTCGATATTAGAACATTCGAAGTTTTAAGACTTCAGTGTTCTAATATAGACCCTAATTCCCAATCTAAACTCAGCACTTCAAGATATGATTATGCATGTGCTAACACTTTGCCATCAGCAGTGCAATTTAGCTTAGCATGTTGTGTTCAAAGAGTATAATAAAAAAGACAAAATCGAATAATTCTAGTTTTATGTTGCACAATGTGTGCATGTCTGTATTACTTTTGTCAGCAGGTGATCTTGATTACAGAATGATGCTGACTCACTTAATTCACTTGTTTAAAGTATGTCTACTCTACAGTGTTTACACTTGCACTGTGTTGCAAGCTTGGGTAGCCTATTCTCACAGAACACACCACCACTGTCACTCTGTAGTGCATTGTCCTATTTATAACTTGCATGTTTGTCTTGCCAATGTGCTTAGTGAAAATGTGAGACAATAAAATTGTGCAGTCATTTTGACATGAAGTCGCAGAAATGTTTGAGTGATAATCCACTGGTGTGTAACAGTCAATGTATATGTCATCCCATAATGTGGAACATGTCAATGTCTCTCACAGTAAAGCAATGTACATTAAGGGCAGTATATAAATTTCAGTGCAGAAATATGTCATTACATGTGACAGTGACATTAATGTTACTTTATCATGTGCACAAATATGCACTTATTGCACAACCTGTGATGCATAGTACCATCTCTTCCAAACAGTGGATTTTACAAATATTCTAATGTCCTATTTCACATTTGTAATGTCAGTCTTCTCCTGTGGCACTTGCAGCTAATACAGTGCTCTCTAGACTATGTAATTAAATAGGTAGGAGGTTCAATGCAAAAAATGTAAGACTTATGTGGGAGGGCAGGGGACTGTGTGTAACACTTGGTGCTGTATCCACCTCCCCTGAGAAAAATACATTCAACTGTTCTCACAGCTTCCTTATCTCAATTTTTATGGAAACCTCTTCTATGAAACACACTGATTAGGTCATCCTGACAAAATTGCAATCTCTACCCATAACAGTTAGACTTTTTCTGTTGTGGTTGTAACTAATACACTGCTCTCTAGGTTATGTAATCTAGACAAGTAGGAGGTTCAATGTTCAACATGGGAAATTTGTGTGTGTGTGTGTGTGTGTGTGTGTGTGTGTGTGTGTGTGTGTGTGTGTGTGTGTGTGTGTGTGTGTGCGTGTGTGTGCGTGTGTGTGTGTGTGTGTGTGTGTGTGTGTGTGTGTGTGTGTGTGTGTGTGTGTGTGTGTGTGTGTGTGTGTGTGTGTGTGTGTGTGTGTGTGTGTGTGTGTGTGTGTATGTGTGTGTGTGTGTGTATGTGCGTGTGTGTAATATTTGGTGCTATATCAACTTTCCTGTGAAGATTAAATGTAATTATTCTCATAGCTCCCTTATCCCAATTTTATGGAAATATCCTCTAACACAGTGATGAGATCATCCTGACAAATGTGCACTCTCTACCTTTAATATTCAGACTCCTTCTGTGTCTCTCTTACAAAGAATACATTGCTTTCTAAATTGTGTAACTAAAGAGATAAGAGTTTAAAATGTCCAACATGGAGGACGTGTGTGTGTGTGTGTGTGTGTGTGTGTGTGTGTGTGTGTGTGTGTGTGTGTGTGTGTGTGTGTGTGTGTGTGTGTGTGTGTGTGTGTAAATATTTACAGTTAGGAGAGCATGTGCTCAATTAACTTCTGCTCTGGATAAATGTTTTAAACTACTAGATGACTCCACCATCTTGTAAGCCCACCTTTTACATCCACAACTTCTTTGCAACACAAAGGTGTAGCTATGCATACTGTTTGTACTCTACTGAGTACAATTTCCTAGACATTACTTAATGAAAACATTTCATTTTTAGGTCATACTTTGTCCACGAATGTATAAATCAATATTTCCAATAAGAGTGTCATAGATTGAAAAAAATATCCATTTAATGTTTTAGAGGGAATGTGATGAAAACATTTGTTAAGTGGGGTGGAGGGGGACATTTCCATTTTTCAAATGACAGCTGTTTATGGGGCAGCAATAACAGCATACAATTAAAAAATTATATTGTCTGCCTATACCCCTGTTACAACACATTGATGAGGTCATCCTTTCACAAAAATGAACTGTCACTATTTAAATGTCAGACATCTCCTGTGGTGCTTGCCTGTCTTACACTATTATCTAAAATATGTAAATAGGTAGAATGTTCGAATACAACAGTGTTTAACCTTTACAAGTGTGACTGCAAGTGAATTCAGGATTGTTTTATACACATTTGCAGTGACAGCTTTTCCACCCCTACATGGCTGGCAAACTAACTTGACAGTACACTGCTGATGTCATCCCTTCATAGATGCTGTATGCCTCAGTTCTGCTCATTATTCTCCTGTGGTGCTGGCTGATGATAATGTGCTATATAGATGGTGTAAGTGGATAGGTTGATGGTTCGATTCCATCACTGCTTCAATAGTGTGACTGTGATTACTGTCATATACTGTTGGCCACCACACAACCACATTTATATATACTTCTAATTATGAGATTGAATTACGATAGCACTCTGTGAAATTAGCAAATCTTAGAATCCACAAGGAAAATAACTTTTTGGCTACATAGTGATTATATAAGTCTCACATACCTGCAGTATTTCACATGTGCAGTGCAAATTCACTGTGCTGCGTGAATTTGATACTGTGCTTAGTACATTATGTAACTACATATGTAGGCTGTTTGAGGCCAGCTGTGAGTGTATCTTTCACCCTCCTACTATGTATACTACTCTTCAAAAACAGATATGATGTGTAGCTATACAGTGTTACTGTGCACATCGACCACATTTTGCATAAACATCCATATACATTACAGCGTTAATGTCATCTATTTAACTGTGTACTGACTCAGTTGTACTGCAACACGTCATATGGCACTTGCAGTTGAGGCACTGATGCTTAGCGGTGGTTCAAATGCAGCCATTACTGCTCAGACTATTTTGTGTCAGTTTTATTGTGGCCGTACATGTCACTAACACTATTATCCAGCACATGTGCTTGCTTGTGCATGTATACATGTTGATCCCTCTTACAAAAACATGGTGATTTGTCACACATCAATGCTTTCATTTACAGTAATGATGACATGATTACATTTTCATTGCATAATATATGTAGAAAGAGTTATCCTCTGCCTTGATGGAGTGAGACAGCATTTTGTGTGTTGTTGACTTGGTTCAGCAATTAAAGACATGCATATCCCTTGCAGCAATAATAGCTCTCAATTACAGTGACAATCCTACCCTGGTGCATTCATCATGTATTTTCTGTTGTCATATGCTCATGAGTTTGACATCCACATTCAATGCCTTTTAGCATTGCTGGGCCTTATACTGCAAAGCATGAATGGTATTCACCACAGTTATAATGTGTCCATTTACAGTGGGAGAGGACTGCACCATTCCCTTTACCTTAGAGATTGTTTACCACATATACATCTGATGTACTAAGTTAACATATGTGGAGTGGCATAATAGTGTCAAGAGCTCCACTGTATTTTTCCATTTAATAGTAATAATATAGATTTTTTTTTTTAGAAACACATTTAGGTATAGAGGACTTAAACAAAACTAGAGATTTAGTTAAATGAAAGTTATCATTAAAAACAATCTGAAAAAAAAAATAATATTAAAAAATGCAACTCCTCCATCATTCAAGGAATTTAAAAAAACTTGTTTTGACATACAACTGGACATTTCTACTTAAAAGAACAGAACCAACAGAACTGCCACATGCTACAACAACTGGCAGACTGTAATGGTAATATTAGAGAAGAATGACATGAGTACACACTAATGTAAAAAGTATTACTTGTTTTCTATAGGCACCATTGTAAATAGTTTCTTTTTTAGGTTTTGATGTTATATTGTTATTTATTACGTTATAGTTTTGTTTTTCCTTATTATGGTCAAATACTTCCATTGTAAACAATTACATGGATTTCTATTTTACAAATGTAATCAAAATGTATTTCATTCTATTTTGTTTTTCACATATGATTAAATGATTTACATTAAATGATTTACAAGTCCGCGGTGGTGGTGCTGCAGTAGCGTTGTCGCCTTACAGTAAGACGCTGTCTGGTTCGATTCTCAGCTAGAGTGTCTTCTGCATGGAGACATGCGTGAATGGGCGTACCTTCATTAAAGGTTGTGCATCAGGGCTGGTAACTCGGCATGTAAAAATCAACTATCAATCATTAGCAGACTGGAGTTCTGCTGTGGTGACCCCTAACCGGGAAAAGCCGAAAGACACAAACAAATTAAATAATTTACAAAATAAATAAAACATTTTAAAGTAAAAAGAGAGCTCCACTGTAATGCTTGTGGTTCATCCACATGTCATTAGTCAGTAGATCCACATAGCTTGCTGTTTGATTCCTGAAAGTTTCAATATTATATGAATGTACTGATGTTACATGAACACCATTATATGTAGTTACTGTTATCCCTTTTTAAGTTGGACAATGATATATCATCACAGGTTGTGACTGCATGGCAGTGAAATGGTTATTCAGGGCATGCTGTGCTTTGAGTCCTCCTGTGGTCTGTACATTGAGTAATGGATTGTATAGTATACCTTCACAGACAGACTGTGCTTCAGTTCTGTGATAGTGTGTGTGTGTCCTGCATTAAGGAAACAGCTTCCTTGTCAAAGAAGCAGCCATATTGTAATGCTCACTGTTGAATGGACAGTAATGTGTAGCTCCTTCCCAGCATTCTGAATAAATCTGATTGTTCATGTTATATTCATAACTCCTGTCTTAATGCACACATTCATTTCAGTTATTTCTGACAGCCTCCATTGCTATCTGAAGTGGCACAGGCAGTCAGTACAGAGGTGTGGTGGGAGTCTTGTACAAAAGGCAGGATTTTGAATCTGGTAACATCTATCTGTCAGACAAATGTGTGAGACACCACTGGCTAACACACAGACAATATTTATGGCACACTCAAAGAGCCACCTTTTTCAGACCTTTTCCTACTAGGTAGGTCATCATGTGCATATGATGGGAAAGTGCTGTAAGCCCTTCAAGGGTGTTATTCATGACCTGGGCAATATGTGTGTTTCTGTTGTGGCCATGATTTTTATGCATCTCTCTGATATCTGTATTGGCATGTTTTTCGAAATGACATGATGTGAATGTTTCTTATATCATTCATAGCTCGAGTCTATATCAGATGATCGAACGTTTAGTTACATGAATAACTAAACATTAATCACTAATAATCACACATGCAAAACATTGAATGGCAGTTTCCACTCAGGGAAACAATGTTGTTGCCCAACGAAAAAAATAAATAAATAAGTAAACACAAATGAAATGGGGGGCTGTGCTCTCCACACCCCTCCAACTAAATATACCAACTCTGAGATCACTCCACATTTAAGACAGGCTAAACTCTACGCAATGGCCAAATGACTTGTTTCCCTGAGTGGAAACTGCCGTCGCAGTTTTGTGTGTTCGATTATTAGTGATGGATGAGAAAGAAAAATTTTGGAGTGAGTTGAATGAAGTGGTGGTGAGTGTACCCAAGGGTGAGAGACTAGTGATTGGAGCAGACTTCAATAGGCATGTTGGTGAAGTGAGCAGAAGGGATGAGGAAGTGATGGGTAGGTATGGTGTTAAGGAGAGGAATGCAGAAGGTCAGATGATTGTGGATTTTGCGAAAAGGATGGACATAGCTGTGGTGAATACGTATTTTAAGAAGAGGGAGGAGCATAGGGTGACGTACAAGAGTGGAGGAAGATGCACACAGGTGTATTATATACTATGTAGGAGGGCCAGTCTGAACGAGATTGGAGACTGTAAAGTGGTGACAGGGGAAAGTGTAGTTAAGCTGCATAGAATGGTGGTCTGTAGGATGACGTTGGTAATCAAGAATAGGAGGAGGAGTGTGAAAGCAGTGCCAAGGATTACATGGTGGAAGTTAAAAAAAGGGTGACTGTGAGGTGGAGTTCAGGAGAGAGTTAAGACAGGCACTGGCAGACAGTGAAGAGTTACCAAATAGCTGGGTAACTACAGCAGAACTAGTAAGGGAGACTGCTAGAAAGGTGCTTGGTGCGACATCTGGACAGAGGAAGGAGGACAAGGGGACCTGGTGGTGGAATGAGGAAGTACAGGAGAGTATACAGAGGAAGAGGCTGGCGAAGAAGAAGTGGGATTGTCAAAGAAATAAAGAAAGTAGACATGAGTATAAGGAGATGAGGTGCATGGCAAAGGGAGAGGTGGTGAAGGCTAAGGATAAGGCATATGGAGAGTTGTATGAGAGACTGGACACTAAAGAGGGAGAAAAGGATCTGTACCAATTGGCTAGACAGAGGGACAGAGCTGGGAAAGATGTGCAGCAGGTAAGGGTGATAAAGGATAGTGAGGGAAACCTACTCACAAGTGAGGAGAGTGTGTTGAGTAGATGGAAAGAGTACTTTGAAGGGCTGATGAATGAAGAGAATGAGAGAGAGAGAAGGTTGGATGATGTGGGGATAGTGAATCAGGAAGTGAAACAAATTAGCAAGGAGGAAGTAAGGACAGCTATGAAGAGAATGAAGAACGGAAAGGCTGTTGGCCCAGATGACATACTAGTGGAAGCATGGAGGTGCTTAGGAGAAATGGCAGTGGAAGTTTTAACCAGATTGTTTAATGAAATTTTGGAAAGTCAGAAGATGCATGAGGAGTGCAGGAAAAAGTGTTTTGGTACCTATCTTTAAGAATAAGGGTGATGTGCAGAGCTGCAGTAACTACAAAGGAATAAAATTAATCAGTCACAGCTTGAAGATATGGGAAAGAGTAGTGGAAGCTAGGTTAAGAAGGGAGGTGATGATTAGTGATCAGCAGTATGGTTTCATGCCAGGAAAGAGCACTATAGATGCAATGTTTGCTCTGAGAATGTTGTTGGAGAAATGCAGAGAAGGTCAGAAGGAGTTGCATTGTGTCTTTGTGGACTTAGAGAAAGCATATAACAGGGTGCCTAGAGAGGAGTTGTGGTATTGTATGAGGAAGTCGGGAGTGGCAGAGAAATATGTAAGAGTGGTACAGGATATGTACAAGGGTAGTGTGACATTGGTGAGGACTGCAGTGGGAGTAACAGATACATTTAAGGTGGAGGTGGGATTACATCAAGGATCATCTCTGAGTCCTTTCTTATTTGCAGTAGTGATGGACAGGTTGACAGATGAGATCAGGCAGGAGGCCCTGTGGACTATGATGTTTGCAGATGACATTGTGATATGTAGTGAGAGTAGGGACCAGGTTGAGGAGACCCTGGAGAGGTGGAGATATGCTTTAGAGAGGAGAGAAATGAAGGTCAGCAGGGCTAAAACAGAATATATGTGTGTAAATGAGAGGGAGGGTAGAGGAATGGTGAGGATGCAGGGAGTAGAGTTGGTAAAGGTGGATGAGTTTAAGTACTTGGGATTAACAGTTCAGAGTAATGGTGAGTGTGGAAGAGAGGTGAAGAAGAGAGTACAGGCAGGGTGGAATGGGTGGAGAAGAGTGTCAGGAGGGATTTGTGACAGACGAGTACCAGTAAGAGTGAAAGTGAAGGTCTACAAGAGGGTAGTGAGACCAGCTATGTTATATGGGTTGAAGACGGTGGCATTGACAAAAAGGCAGGACTCAGAGCTGGATGTGGCAGAGGTAAAGATGTTAAGATTTGCACTGGGTGTGACTAGGATGGACAGGATTAGGAATCAGAATATTAGAAGGTCAGCTCATGTTGGACAGTTTGGAGACAAAGCAAGATAGACGAGATTGCGTTGCTTTGGACATGTGCTGAGGAAGGATGCTGAGTATATTGTGAAAAGGATGCTAAGGATGGATGCCAGGTAAGAGGAAAAGAGGAGGGCCTAAGATAAGGTTTATGGATGTGGTGAGAGAGGACATGCAGGCGGTTGGTGTGAAAGAGCAAGATGCAGAGGACAGAAAGAAATGGAAACAGATGATACGCTGTAGTGACTTCTAATGAAAACAGCCAAAAGAAGATGATGATGAGAAATCTTGCATAGAAACATCTGTCAGTGTTTTATATAACAAGACATGGGATAAGAAGAAACTCATCACTAATATACAGTGAAATCTGAAAGTTTATAAACAAATGTATATAAGTGGAACATGAATGTATTTAGTTAAAATTTTATTTAATGTTGCATGATTTATGTAGATTCAAGGTTCATATTAAGTTTAAGGTCCGAGTGTCCATCAAGAAGCTTAGCCATGCAACCAAGTAAGTATTATGACTTTGTTCACCAAATAAGTGTTATGACTTTGTTCATTTCCCTAGTAAGCAGACTGTTCCTGCATACCCAAGGTGTGAATGTCAAATGAAAAAAGGGTAATCTGCTAAAGAAGTGTAATAATAAGCTCTTACTCTTTTATGGTAAGTGCCATGGGACCTTTTAACATTACCCTGAAATACTACCAAGTCATGCAAGGGGGACTCACTTTAGCATCTTATCCAAATGACAGCACCTCAACAAACTTTCCAGCCATAGGGTAACCATCTGTCCCCGTTTACTCAGGAGATCCCCTGTCTCAGCAGTCTAATAGTTGCATAATACAACTATTCATACTGATATGAAACAACAGGCGCAACTCACATTCTACAAGAGTAAGCTTTTATTTGGCAATGGTTTGGGGTATGGATTGTTCTGCAAAATCTCACATTTGCATAAAATATTCCACAATGGGTACTTAGAAAGATGGCAACCCTATCCAAATGTGGTATACAATGCTCCATATATTCAGATCATCACCTTGTAATTCCAGTGCTTTCAAGTATGTATCATTGTCACTTAAAATATCTAACTTAATGTTTTTTCACTCATATCAAAAGGCACATGTAAAAGAAATACATATTCTTTCATTGAAGCAGTTCATTCTCCATATAGAATGTCTTGTTTATTGCCAAATGCCATTTAAACCTATACAAGTTCAGAGATGAATTACTCCTCCTCACTTCCATACAAAGACATCTTAATGGCCCCTTTATGGTTTTAACTGTTAAATTCATATCCTTTCTTGCAATTTTATAGGACAGTGAAAATAAACCAGTGTGTTTAATCTGTGTAATTCAAATGGTTAAAGGTATTTTTCTTGTGTCTTCTTTGCATTAATTTTCTGCTTGTAATCTTCTCATATAGATCCCCAAGGGATCCCAACATTCTAGTATTATTTTTACTAAGCTGAAAGCCAGAGGGACCATAAAGATTAGCATCCTACCTATGTTTGCACGTAATGCCACTTTCATAGATTTGTTTAACTCTGAATGCATTTGATGCAGATTTATATCAAATTTAAGATGACCAACAGGCTGCACATTTAAACCAAAGTATCAACCATGTCTAGTTCCTATTTGAGGAAGCAAGTAGTCCTTAGTCTCTTGGGTACTAAACCATGATGACAGACTTTTTCTATCACATTCCATATTCCATGTTATTGTTAGTGGTTTAATCTTCTAGATTTTTTACAGTCCATTTAGTAAGCAGTACCCATTGTTTACTATTAGTCTGGTGAGTTTTAAAAAATGTGCCTATTTATTAATGGTCCCTGTCTTAGTACAAGATCTGATACATATACACCAAAAAATCTAGTAAGTTACATGGAATTCTGAGAAATGCTAACCAGAAGCTTGTTACAATTTCTCAATATGAAATTAGTTTTAATTTGCCAATTTTGTTAACTAAACATTCGCTGATGCACTTCAGAAAAATGCATTTAAATTGTTACAAATTAAATTACTCAGTGTGAATCTATGATCATTCTCTCAAACACATAATTTGGATCTTGAAATACTTATACCCATTTGTAGTCTGCTGTTCATACTCTAGATGTTTGATTCTAAAAGTATTTTAGGTTTGTGGCAAAGGAACCTTTACTAAGGATTTCCAATAGATAGCATTGAATCCCATTTCTACTATGGAGTCCATAATTTGATTAAAATCATTTTCTACAGAAAAGTATTGGCATCCTCTAATAAAATAACAATTTGAGGTGAAGCACAGATTTTTCTGTTTCCTTTTTCCTTCTGCATTTTGATATTAGGGCAAGTCTGCTAGAATTTTTCAATTCCTCTTAGACAAGGCCAGACAAGCTGTTGTCCTGACAAATGAAAGCATTTGCCCCTGTAAAAGGTTCAAGTTCACTGGTTCCAATAAATTGCTTTTTACTTTATTTTAAAAGTATTTTCAATTTCATCTTTGAGTTTATTATAATATGAAAGAGCAATGGATATACAATTTTGCACCATTAATTATAACAATAATTATGAAGTAAATCTATATTAGAAAATACTTAGAATCACAAATGAGGGAACAGTAGCACACATTGATTAACAAAGATGGCAATGTCCTGCATCAACAACTGATCGCAGATGTTAAATAGCTGCAAAAACCTATACAGCCCAAAATGCAGTCACACTTGATAGCAATCCACTGAATCGTGATCAGTACATAATTTAACTCATTTATTTCTGAACAGTAGAAGGCTAATTAACACATTTGCTTACTGAGATCTTCTAAGCCAAGAAACCACTTGCTTCCTAAAAGCTTTTCTCCAAAGTCCTCTACTGAAAATACAATCCATTAGGTTCATAGGTTCATAGGTTGTTACGAGGCTAATGACCACTAGGACCCTTACAAGCCTAGCCACACACCCCAAACCATTATGGTTACAAGTATCTTGATTGTCTATATTGGGGGGACATGTTAGTAGGGAGGTAACTAAGGATTTGTAGGGAGGGGTGTTAGCATAATTATTTTCTTATTGACTTCCTCTGCTATAAAGGACAGGGGATACATTTATGATTTCCCATCCATTTGTCAAGGTTTCATTTGAAAGAGGTCAGGGATGAACTCTGTTCTACATGGATGGGGAGCCTATTCCATAGTCTTGGAATCTTTGGGACACATACTGCATCTGTCTCTCCAGCATGGTCTGTTTACATTACAAGCAAAGTTCAGACCTCTGGATCAAGTGATGCTGTTTGTTTTGTGCATGTGCAACAGATCCATCAGGGTTGGATATCAGGAAGTCCTAGAAAAAATCTCCTCTCAGCAGCCTGTAGGAGACTGAATACAGAGACAGAGACAGAGCCTTTAGGTGATCAGTGTGGGACAGGGTATTCATGCCCTACATTCTCCTGGTGAGAAACCTTTGTGGGAAATCCAACTGTTGCAAGTGTCTGGTTAGATACATGCCTGACTCAGATTTATAATATCTGATAAATGGAATTTATTACAAAAAGTGTAAATTATGATAGCTCTTTGTTAGACAGCAGGCTATACACTGGTGTTAGTATCGGGGGTCTGTCTTAGATGTTGACTTTATATTGCATATTTATGAAAGAAAACTGTAGTTTGTTTGCCAAAAATACTAATGTTATAGTCAAGCAAAGGTTTATATCTCTGTAAGTATGCAAAATAGATGTGAAATATCAGTGATGAAATTGTTCATCTGTTCAAGAACATTCCACTGAAGTATGATGAGGAGATAGCATATTGTTTTGTGATATTGCCGAATCCATGCAATGTAGGCACATAATAATTTCACAATATTTCAAAGCAATATTAATCTACAAACTGTTTGTATTAGTTGGCAAGAATTGGTTGCAACATTGTGAGCCTTAATGTTTTGTACAAGATAATACAATTCGTTCACTTGTATGTCACATAGCTTTTATGAAATTAATTCAGTTATGAAAGTGTAGGTAATTGTCATAACTGCTTTACCAAAATATCATTTATATCTCAGAAAGTCATCAAATGTCATTTTTATTAGCACCTGGTGTTTGAATACAACCCCCAACATGACAATATCACATTCTATATTTTGCATGGACATATATCCTATTTTTTCATAGCTTTTTGTAAACACCCCTTAATAATTTTTGCTCGACATCCCATGCTGACCATTTCACTGTCATGCTTAGCTAATCATGTCAGCTTGTAGATGCATTAGTTTTATGTATGTACCTCTAACAGGACTTCAGAAATTAGTCTTTGCAAACAGAGATCAGTACACTTGTTTCTGGAGTACAGGGAAGTCTCCTTTAAAGATGAGTATAGTCATACAGGATACACAGGAACTTTGCTTTCCTGACAGTCTTGTAGGAAGGAATGCGTTAACCAGCTAAATAATGCACTTTGACAAAATCAACTCACATCACCATTCCATCTGCAATTATGTTCAAAACCAAATAAAATCCAAAAAATATGATGGAGTGACAGCCCAATACCAGTGCCATATAATGCTTTAACAGTAATGCACCACATTCCAAATGAAAGACTCTAACAAAGGCCAAACTGAAATTGATGCCGTAAGAAGGCAAATAAACTAAATATCATTCTAATGCTTCACTACAACCTTCACTCTTTATTTCTGTCAAACTCAATGAACTTGGCAATGTGATAAATCCATTCAGACTAAGTGCAAGAGACTTATAAACCAATCTAAAGAGCTAACTAGTAATTCAGAGACATGCAAAAGTTGGACAAAACAAAAGCTCAGTAGCAACTCATTTACATTTCGAGGATGGAACAACTGTGTTAAATGATCCTTTTGTCAACTGTGAGAGACATAGATACTTGGGTGGACAGCTGCCTCATGCTTGACCACCACATGGCAACAGTGGTATGGAAATCCTTTTACTTCGCACAGTATAAAGCGAAAGATATTTCTTTCAGAGCAAAAGAAATTCTTACCTCCTTATACTCAACACTGATTAGATGCATCATTGAACACAAAGCCCCCTTCAGAGTGGCATCATTGAACACAATGCTACCTTCAGAATGCCATCATTGAATACAATGCCCACTTCAGATTGCCATCATTGAACACAATGCCCCCTTCAGAATGCCATCATTGAACACAATGCCCCCTTTAAAGAGAAATCATTGAACACAATGCCCCCTACAGAGTGAAATAATTAAACACAATGCCGCCTTCAGAGTGAAATCACTGAACACAATGTCCACTTCAAAATACCATAATTGAACACAATGCTCCCTTCAAAATACCATCATTGAACTCAATGCCCCCTTCGAAATGCCATCATTGAACACAATGCCCCCTTCAGAATGGTATCAATGAACACAATGCCCCCTTCAAAATGCCATTATTGAATACAAGGACCACTTCAGAATGCCATCATTGAACACAATGCCCCATTCACAATGCCATCATCGAACACAATGCCCCTTTCATAAAGACATCATTAAACACAATACCTCCTTCAGAGTGAAATCATTGAACACAATGCCCCCTTCAGAATGCCATCATTGAACACAATGCCCCCATCCGAGTGAAATAATTAAAACACAATCCCTCCTCAGAGTGAAATCATTGAACACAATGCCCCATTCAGAATGCCATATTGGACACAATGCCCCCTCAAAATGACATAATTGAACAAAATGGCCCCTTCAGAGTGAAATCATTGAAGAGAATGCCCCCTTTAGAATGCCATCATTGAACACAATGCCCCTTTCAGAATGCCATCATTGAATACAACACCCCCTTTAGAATGCCATCATTGAACACAATGCCCCCTTCAGAGTGATATCATTGAACACAATGTCCCCTTCATAGTGAAATCATTGAACACAATGCCCCCTTCAGAATGACATTATTGAACACAATGCCCCCTTCAGAATGTAATCATTGAACACAATGCCCCTTTAGAGTGAAATCATTGAATGCAATGCCCCATTCAGAATGCCATCTTTGAACAGAATCCCCCTTCAAAGCAAAATCATTGAACACAATGCCCCCATCAAAGTGAAATCATTGAACACAATGTCCCCTTCAGAATGCCATCATTGGCCACAATGCCCCTTCAGAATGAAATCATTGAACACAATGCCCCCTTCAGAACGCCATCCTTCAAAACAATGCCCCTACAAAATGCCATCATTGAACACAATGCCCCTTCAGAGTGAAATCATTGAACACAATGCCCCCTTCAGAATGCCATTATTGAACAAAAGGACCCTTTCAGAGTGAAATCATTGAACACAATGCCCCCTTCAGAATGTCATCATTGAACACAATGCCCCTTCAGAGTGAAATCATTGAATACAATGCCCCAATTAGAATGCCATCATTGAACACAATGCCCCCTTCAGGATGCCATTGAAAACAATGCCCCTTCAGAATGCCATCATTGAGCAAAATGCCACTTCAGAGTGAAATCATTGAACATAATGCCCCATTCAGAATGCCATCATTCAAAAGAATGCCCCTTCAGAGTGAAATCATTGAACACAATGCCCTCTTCAGAGTGAAATATTGAACACAATGACCCCTTCAGAATGCTATCATTGAAGCCAATGTTCACTTCAGAATTCCATCATTAAACATAATGCCCCTGCAGAATGCCGTCATTCAATAAAATGCTTCCTTCTGAGAAAATCATTGAACACAATGCCCCCTTCAGAGTGAAATCATTAAACACAATGCCCTCTTCAGAATGCCATTATTGAACACAATGCCACCTTCAGAGTGAAATCCTTGGACACAATACCCCTTCAGAGTGAAATCATTAAACACAATGCCCCCTTCAGAATGCCATCTTAAAAACAATGCCCCTTCAGAATGACATCATTGACCACAATGCTCCCTTCACAGTGAAATCATTGAACACAATGACCAATTCAGAATGCCATAATTGAACACAATGCCCACTTCAGAATGCCACTATTGAACAAAATGCCCCTTCAGAGTGAAATAATTGATCACAATGCCCCCTTCAGAATGCCATCATTGAACACAAAGCCCCTACACAGTGCCATCATTAAACACAATGCCCACTTTATAGTGAAATCATTAAATACAAGGTCCCCTTCAGAATGCCATCAATGAACACAATGCCCCCTTTAGAATGTCATCATTGAACACAATGCCTCCTTCAGAGTGAAATCGTTGAACACAATGCCCCTTCAGAATGCCATCATTGAACACAATGCCCCCTTCAGAATGCCATAATTGTACACAATGACCCTTCAGAATGCCATCAATGAACACAATGCCCCCATCAAAATGCCATCATTAAAAACAATGCCCCTTCATAATGCCATCATTGAACACAATGCCCCCTTCAGAGTGAAATCATTGAACATGATGCCCCTTCACAATGCCATCACTGAACACAATGCCTCATTCAGAATGCCATCTTTGAGCACAATGCTCCATTTAGAATGCCATCATTGAACACAATGTCCCCTTCAGAGTGAAATCATTGAACACAATGCACCCTTTAGAGTGCCATCATTGAAGACAATGTCCCCTTCAGAATGAAATCATTGAACAGAATACCCCCTTCAGAGTGAAATCAGTGAATATAATGCCCCCTTCAGAATGCCATCATTGAACACAATGCCCCCATCAAAATGCCATCATTAAAAACAATGCCCCTTCATAATGCCATCATTGAACACAATGCCCCCTTCAGAGTGAAATCATTGAACATGATGCCCCTTCACAATGCCATCACTGAACACAATGCCTCATTCAGAATGCCATCATAGAATACAATGCTCCATTAACAATGCCATTATTAAAACACAACACCCCTTTCAGAATGCCATAATTGAACACAACACCCCCTTCAGAGTGAAATCAATGAACTCAATGCCCCCTTCAGAGTGAAATAATTGAACACAATGCACCATTCAGAGTGAAATCATTAAACACAATGCTCCCTTTAGATTTCCATCATTGACCAGAATGCCCCTTCAGTGTGAAATCACTGAATGGAAGGCAACATTCAGAATCACATAATTAAGCACAATGCCCCCTTCAAAATGGGATCATTGAACATAATGCACCCTTTAGAGTGAAATCATTGAACATAATGCCCCCTTCAGAGTGAAATCATTGAGCACAATGCCCCATTCAGAATGCCATCATTGAACACAATGCACCATTCAGAGTTTAATAATTGAACACAATGCATCATTCAGAGTGAAATAATTGAACTCAATGCCCCCTTCAGAATGCCATAATGGAACACAGTATCTGCTTCAAAATGCCATCATTGAATATAATGCCCCCTTCAGAGTGAAATCATTGAACACAGTGCCCCATTCAGAATGCCATCATCGAACACAATGCCCCTTTCATAAAGACATCACTGAACACAATACCTGCTTCAGAGTGAAATCATTGAACAAAATGACCCTTCAGAGTGAAATCATTGAACACAATGTCCCCTTCATAGTGAAATCATTGAACACAATGCCCCCTTCAGAATGCCATTATTGAACACAATGCCCCTTCAGAATGCCATCATTGAACATAATGCCCCCTTCAGAATGCAATCACTGAACACAATGCCCCTTTAGAGTGAAATCATTGAATGCAATGCCCCATTCAGAATGCCATCTTTGAACAGAATGCCCCCTTCAAAGTGAAATCATTGAACACAATGCCCCCATCAGAGTGAAATCTTTGAACACAATGCTCCATTTAGAATGCCATCATTGAACACAATGTCCCCTTCAGAGTGAAATCATTGAACACAATGCACCCGTTAGAGTACCCTCATTGAAGACAATGTCCCCTTCAGAATGAAATCATTGAACAGAATACCCCCTTCAGAGTGAAATCAGTGAATATAATGCCCCCTTCAGAATGCCATCATTGAACACAATGCCCCCATCAAAATGCCATCATTAAAAACAATGCCCCCTTCATAATGCCATCATTGAACACAATGCCCCCTTCAGAGTGAAATCATTGAACACGATGCCCCTACACAATGCCATCACTGAACACAATGCCTCATTCAGAATGCCATCATAGAACACAGTGCTCCATTAACAATGCCATCATTAAAACACAATGCCCCTTTCAGAATGCCATCATTGAACACAACACCCCCTTCAGAGTGAAATCAATGAACACAATGCCCCTTCAGAGTGAAATAATTGAACACAATGCACCATTCAGAGTGAAATCATTAAACGCAATGCTCCCTTTAGATTTCCATCATTGACCAGAATGTCCCTTCAGTGTGAAATCACTGAATGGAAGGCAACCTTCAGAATCACATCATTAAGCACAATGCCCCCTTCAAAATGGGATCATTGAACATAATGCCCCCTTTAGAGTGAAATCATTGAACATAATGCCCCCTTCAGAGTGAAATTATTGAGCACAATGCCCCCTTCAGGGTGAAATGATTAAAAACAATGCCTCCTTCTGAATTCCATCATTGAACACTATGCCCCCTTCAGAATGCCACCATTGAAAACAGTGCCTCCTTCAGAGTGAAATCACTGAACACAATTGCCACTTCAGAATGCCATCATTGAACAGAATGCCCCTTTCAGAGTGAAATAATTGAACACAATGCCCCCTATAGAATGCCATTCTTCAACACAATGCTACTTCAGAGTGAAATCATTGAGCACAATGCCCCATTCAGAATGCCATCATTGAACACAATGCACCATTCAGAGTTTAATAATTGAACACAATGCACCATTCAGAGTGAAATAATTGAACTCAATGCCCCCTTCAGAATGCCATAATGGAACACAGTATCTGCTTCAAAATGCCATCATTGAATATAATGCCCCCTTCAGAGTGAAATCATTGAACACAATGCCACCTTTGGAATGCCATCATTGAACACAATACACCCTTCAGAGTGTAATCATTGAACACAATGCCCCCTTCAGAATGCCATAATTGAACAGAACGCCTACTTCAGAATGCCATCATTGAACACAATGCCCTTTCAGAATGACAACATTTAACAAAATGACCACTTTATAGTCAAATCATTGAACACAATGTCCCCTTCAGAATGCCATTATTGAACACAATGCCCCCTTCAGAGTGAAATCATTGGACATAATGCCCACTTCAGAGTGAAATCATTGAACACAATGCTCCCATCAGAATGCCATCTTAAAAACAACGCCCCTTCAGAATGACATCATTGAAAACAATGCCCCTTCAGAGTGATAGCATTGAACACAATGCCCCCTTCAGAATGCCATCATTGAACACAATGCCCCCCTTCTCAATGCTATCATTGAACAAAATGCCCCCTTCAGAGTGAAATCATTAAACACAATGCCCCCTTCGGAATGCCAACATTGAACACAATGCCCCTTCAGAGTGAAATCATTGAACACAATGCCCCCTTTAGAATGCCAAAACTAACCAGAATGCCCCTTCAGAGTGCCATCATTGAAAACAATGCCCCTTCAGAGTGCCATCATTGAACAAAATGCCCACTTTATAGTCAAATCATTGAACACAATGTCCCTTTCAGAATGCCATCAATGAACATAATGCCTTCTTCAGAATGCCATCATCGAACACAATGCCCCCTTCAGAGTGAAATCATTGAACACAATGCTTCCTTCAGAGTGAAATCATTGAACATAATGCCACCTTCAGAATGCCATCATCGAACACAATGCCCCCTTCAGAATGCCATCATTGAACACAATGCCCCTTTAGAATGTCATCAGTGAACACAATGCCCCCTTCAGAGTGAAATCATTGAACACAATGCCCCCTTTAGAGTGCCATCATTGAAGACAATGTCCCCTTCAGAGTGAAATCATTGAACACAAATCCCCCTTCAGAGTGAAATCATTGACCACAATGCCCCCTTCAGAATGCCATCATTGAACACAATGTCCTCTTTATAATGCCATTATTGAACATAAGCCCCCTTAGGAGTGAAATTATTGAAAAAATGCCCCCTTTAGAATGCCATCATTGAAAACAATGCCCCTTCAGAATGTCATCACTGAACACAACACCCTCTTCAGAGTGAAATTATTGAACACAATGCCCCTTTACAATGCCATCATTGAACAGAATGTCCAATTGAGGATGCCATCATTAAACACAATACTCCCTTAAGAATGCCATCATTAAACACAATGCCCCCTTCAGAATGAAATCATTGAACACAATGCCACCTTCAGAATGCCACCATTGAGCACAATGCCCCCTTCAGAATGCCATCATTAAACACAATGCCTCCTTCAGAATGCCATCATTGAACACAACGCCCCCTTCTGAGTGAAATCATTAAACACAATGCCTACTTCAGAATGCCATCATAAAATACAATGCCCCCTTCCTATTGAAATCATTGAACACAATGCCCCCTTTAGAGTGCCATCATCGAACACAATGCCCCGTACAGACTGAAATAATTGAATACAAGGCAACGTTCAGAATCACTTCATTGAGCATAATTCCCCCTTCAGAATGGCATCATTGAACATAATGCCCCCTGCAGAGTGAAATCATTGAATATAATGCCCCTTCACAGTGAAATAATTGAACACAATTTCCCATTCATGGTGAAATCATTGCACACAATGCCCAATTCAGAATGCCATCACTGAACACTATGCCCCCTTTAGAATGCCATCATTGAAAACAATGCCACTTCAGAGTGAAATCATTGCTCACCATTCTCCATTCAGAATGCCATCATTGAACACAATACAACCTTCGGAGTGAAATAATTGAACACAATGGCCCCTTCAGAATGCCATAATTTAACACAGTGTCCACTTCAGAATGCCATCATTGAACATAATGCCCCCTTTTGAGTGAAATAATTGAACACAATGCATCCTTTAGAATGCCATCATTGAACACAATGACCACTTCAGAATACCATCATTGAACACAATGCCCCTTCATAAAGCCATCATTTAACAAAACAACCCTTCAGAGCAAAATCATTGAACACAATGCCCCCTTCAGAGTGATATAATTGAACACAATGTCCACTTCAGAATGCCATTATTGAACACAATGCTCCCTTCAGAGTGAAATCATTGGATGCAATGCCCACTTCAGAGTGAAATCATTGAACACAATTCCCCCTTCAGATTGCCATCTTAAAAACAATGCCCCTTCAGAATGACATCATTAACGACAATGTCCCCTTCAAAGTGAAATCATTGAACACAATGCCCATTTCAGAATGCCATCATTAAACACAATGCCTCCTTCAGAATGCCATCATTGAACACAACGCCCCCTTCTGAGTGAAATCATTAAACACAATGCCTACTTCAGAATGCCATCATAAAATACAATGCCCCCTTCCTATTGAAATCATTGAACACAATGCCCCCTTTAGAGTGCCATCATCGAACACAATGCCCTGTACAGACTGAAATAATTTAATACAAGGCAACGTTCAGAATCACTTCATTGAGCATAATTCCCCCTTCAGAATGGCATCATTGAACATAATGCCCCCTGCAGAGTGAAATCATTGAATATAATGCCCCTTCACAGTGAAATAATTGAACACAATTTCCCATTCATGGTGAAATCATTGCACACAATGCCCAATTCAGAATGCCATCACTGAACACTATGCCCCCTTTAGAATGCCATCATTGAAAACAATGCCACTTCAGAGTGAAATCATTGCTCACCATTCTCCATTCAGAATGCCATCATTGAACACAATGCAACCTTCGGAGTGAAATAATTGAACACAATGGCCCCTTCAGAATGCCATAATTTAACACAGTGTCCACTTCAGAATGCCATCATTGAACATAATGCCCCCTTTTGAGTGAAATAATTGAACACAATGCACCCTTTAGAATGCCATCATTGAACACAATGACCACTTCAGAATACCATCATTGAACACAATGCCCCTTCATAAAGCCATCATTTAACAAAACAACCCTTCAGAGCAAAATCATTGAACACAATGCCCCCTTCAGAGTGATATAATTGAACACAATGTCCACTTCAGAATGCCATTATTGAACACAATGCTCCCTTCAGAGTGAAATCATTGGATGCAATGCCCACTTCAGAGTGAAATCATTGAACACAATTCCCCCTTCATATTGCCATCTTAAAAACAATGCCCCTTCAGAATGACATCATTAACGACAATGCCCCCTTCAAAGTGAAATCATTGAACACAATGCCCATTTCAGAAAGCCATCATTGAACAGAATGCCCACGTCAAAATGCCATCATTGAACAAAATGCCCCCTTCTGAGTGAAATCATTGAACACAATGCCCCCTTCGGAATGCCAACATTGAACACAAAACCCCCTTCCGAGTTAAATCGTTAAACGCAATGACTCTTCAGAATGCCATCTTAAAAACAATGCCTCTTCAGAATGACATCATTGAACACAATGCCTCATTGAGAATGCCATCATTGAACACAATGCTCCCTTTAGAATGCCATCACTGAACACAATGCTCCCTTCAGAGTGAAATCATTGAACACAATGCCCCTTCACAATGCCATCATTGAACACAATGCCTCATACAGAATGCCATCATTGAACACAATGCTCCCTTAGAATGCCATTATTGAACACAATACACCCTTAAAAGAGAAGTAATTGAACAGAATGCCCACTTTAGAGTGCCATCATTGAAGACAATGTCCCCTTCAAAGTGAAACCATTGAACATAATGCCCCTTTCAGAATGCCATCATTGAACACAATGCAACCTTCAAAATGCCATTATTAAACACAATGTCCCATTCATAATGCCATCATTGCACACAACACCCCTTCAGAGTGAAATAATTTAACACAATGCCCCTTTCAGAATGCAATCATTGAACACAATGCCCCTGCAGAATGCCATCACTGAACACAATGCCCCTTCAGAATGCCATCATTAAACACAATGCCCCCTTCATAATGCCATCATTGAACAATCCGCCCCATTCAGAGTGAAATAATTTAACACAATGCCCCCTTCAGAATGAACTCATTGAACAAAATGCCCCTTCAGAATGCCATCACTGAACACAATACCCCCTTCAGAGTGAAATCATTGAACACGATGCCACTTCACAATGCCTACATTGAACACAATGACCCATTCAAAATGCCATCATTGAACTCAATATTCCCTTAAGAATGCCATTATTGAACATAATGCCTCCTTCAGAATGAAATCTTTGAACACAATGCCCCCTTCAAAATGCCATAATTGAATACAATGCCCCTTCAGAATGCCATCATTAAACACAATGCCCTATTCAAAATGCTATCATTGAACACAATGTCCCCTTCAGAATGCCATCATTGAACACAATGCCCCCTTTACAGTGAAATCATTGAACACGATGCCCCTTTACAGTGCCATCACTGAAAACAATGTCCCCTTCAGAGTCAAATGATTGAACACAATGCCCTCTTCAGAGTGAAATCATTAAACACAATGCCCCCTTTAGAGTGTCTTCATTGAACACAATGTCCACTTCAGAGTGAAATCATTGAATACAATGCACCCTTCCGAATCACATCAGTGAACACAATGCCCCCTTCAAAATGGCATCCATGAAGATAATGACCCTTCAGAGTGAAATCATTTAACATAATGTCCCCTTCAGAGTGAAATCATTGAACACAATGCCGCCTTCAGGTTGAAATAATTGAACACAGTGCCCCCTTCAGAATACCATCATTGAACACTATGCCCCCTTCAGAATGCCATCATTGAAAACAATGCCCCCTCAGAATGCCATCATTGAACACAATGCTATATTCAGAATGCCATCATTGAACACAATGCCCCCTCAGAATGTCATCACTGAACACAGTGCCCCTTCAGAATGCCATCATTAAACACAATGCCCCCTTCATAATGCCATCATTGAACAACCCGCCCCATTCAGAGTGAAATAATTTAACACAATGCCCCCTTTAGAATGAAATCATTGAACACAATGCCCCTTCAGAATGCCATCACTGAACACAATACCCCCTTCAGAGTGAAATCATTGAACACGATGCCACTTCACAATGCCTACATTGAACACAATGACCCATTCAAAATGCCATCATTGAACACAATACTCCCTTAAGAATGCCATCATTGAACATAATGCCCCTTCAAAGTGAAATCTTTGAACACAATGCCCCATTCAGAATGCCATCATTGAACACAATGACCCCTTTAGAGTGAAATAATTGAACTCAATGCCCCCTTTTGAGTGCCATCACTGAAAGCAATGTCCCCTTCAAAGTTAAATCATTGAACACAATGCCCACTTCAGAGTGAAATCATTAAACAAAATGCCCCCTTTAGAGTGCCATCATTGAACACAGTGCCCACTTCAGAGTGAAATCATTGAACACAATGCACCCTTCAGAATCACATCAGTGAACACAATGCCCCCTTCAGAATGGCATACATGAACATATTGCCACTTCAGAGTGAAATCATTTAACATAATGCCCCCTTCAGAGTGAAATCATTGAACACAATGACGCCTTCAGGTTGAAATCATTGAACACAGTGCCCCCTTCAGAATGCCATCATTGAACACTATGCCCCCTTCAGAATGACATCATAGAAAACAATGTCCCCCTCAGAATGCCATAATTGAACTCAAGGCCCAATTCAGAATGCCATCATTGAACACAATGCCCAATTCAGAATGCCATCATTGAACACAATGCCCCTTTCAGTGTGAAATCATTGAACAAAATGCCCCCTACAGAATGCCATCCTTCAACAGAATGCCACTTCTGAATGAAATCTTTGAACAAAATGCCCCATTCAGAATGTCATCATTGAACACAATGCCCCCTTCAGAGTGAAATAATTGAACACAATGCCCCCTTAAGAATGCCATTACTGAACACATTGCCCCCTTCAGAATGCCATCATTTAGCAAAATGCCCCCTTCAGAGTGAAATCATTGAACACAATGCCCACTTCAGAATGCCATCACTGAAAACAATGCCAACTTCTGAATGCCATCATTGAACACAATGTCCCTTCAGAATGCCATCACTGAACAAAATGCCCCCTTCAGAGCAAAATAATTGAACCCAATGCCCCCTTCAGAGTGAAATTATTGAACACAATGCCCTCTTCAGAATGCCATAATTTAACACAATGCTCCCCTTCAGAGTGAAATCATTGAACACAATGCTCCCTTCAGAGTGAAATCATTGAACACAATGCCCCCTTCGGAATGTCATCTTAAAACATTGCCCCTTCAGAATAACATAATTAACCACAATGACCCCTTCAGAAAGAAATCATTGAACACAATGACCCCTTCAGAATGCCATTATTGAACAAAATGCTCCATTCAGAATGAAATATTTGAACTCAATGCCTCCTTCGGAATACCATCATTGAACACAATGCCCCCTTCACAATGAAATCATTGAACACAATGCCCCCTTTAGAATGCCATCATTTACCACAATGCCACTTCAGAGTGCTATCATTGAAAACATACCTTATAGTGAAATTATTGAACACAATTTCCCTTTCAGAATGCCATCAATGAATACAATTCCCCCTTCAGCATGCCATCATCAAACACAATGCTCACTTCAGAGTGAAATAATTGAACACAGTGCCTCCTTCAAAGTGAAATCATTGAACACAATGTCCCCTTCAGAATGTCATCACTGAACACAATGCCCCCTTCAGAGTGAAATCATTGAACACAATGGTCCTTCAGTATGCCATCATTGAACACAATTCCCCTTTCAGAATGCCATCATTGAACACAATGCTCCTTTTAGAATGCCATCATTGAACACAATGCCCTCTTCAGAGTGAAATCATTGAACACAATGGCCCTTCAGTATGCCATCATTGAACACAATTCCCCTTTCAGAATGCCATCACTGAACACAATGCCCCCTTCAGAGTGAAATCATTGAACACAATGGCCCTTCAGTATGCCATCATTGAACACAATTCCCCTTTCAGAATGCCATCATTGAACACAATGCTCCTTTTAGAATGCCATCATTGAACACAATGCCCTCTTCAGAGTGAAATCATTGAACACAATGTCCCTTTTAGAGTGCCATCATCGAAGACAATGTCCCCTTCAGAGTGAACTCTTTGAACACAATGCCCCCTTCGGAGTGAAACCATTGAACACAATGCCCCCTTCAGAATGCCATAATTGAAAACAATGCCCCCTTCGGAGTGAAATCATTGAACACAATGCCCCCTTTAGAATATCATCAATGAAAACAATGACCACTTCAGAATGCCATCATTGAACACAATGCCCCTTCACAATGCCATAATTTAACAAAATACCCCCTTCAGAGCAAAGTCATTGAACACAATGCCCCCTTCAGAGTGAAATCATTGAACACAATGCCCCATTCAAAATGCCATTATTGAACTCAATGCCCCCTTCAGAGTGAAATCATTGGACACAATGCCCCCTTCAGAGTGAAATCATTGAACACAATGTCCACTTCAGAATGCCATCTTAAAAACAATGCCCCTTCAGAATGACATAATTGATGACAATGCCCCCTTCAGAGTGAAATCATTGAACACAATGCCCCCTTCACAATGCCATCATTGAACACAATTCCCTCTTCAGAATTCCATCATTGAATAAAAAGGCCCTTCAGAGAGAAATCATTGAACACAATGCTCCCTATGGAATGCCAACACTGAACACCAAGCCCTCATCAGAGTTAAATCATTGAACACAATGACCCTTCAGAATGCATTCATTGAATAAAATGCCCCCTTCAGAATGACATTATTGAACACAATGCCTCATTCAGGACTCCATCATTGACCACAATGTTCCCTTTAGAATGCCATCACTGAACACAATGCCCCCTTCAGAGTGAAATCATTGAACATAATGCCCCTTCACAATACCATCATTGAACACAATGCCTCTTTCAGAATGCCATCATTGAACACAATGCTCCATTTAGAATGCCATCATTGAACACAATGCCCCATTTACAGTGAAATCATTGAACACAATGCCCCCTTCACAATGCCATCATTAAACACAATGCCTCATTCAGAATGCCATCATTGAACACAATGCTCCATTTAGAATGCCATCTTTGAACACAATGAGCCCTTCAGTGTGAAATTATTGAACACAATGCCCCCTTTAGAGTGCCATGATTGAAGACAATGTCCCCTTCAGAGTCAAATCATTGAACACAATGCCCCTTTCAGAGTGAAATAATTGACCACAACGCCCCCTTCAGATTGCCATAATTGAACACAATACCCCCTTCTGAGTGAAATCATTGAACATGATGTCCCTTCAATGCCACCACTGAACACAATGACCCATTAAAAATGCCATCATTGAACACGATACTCCCTTAAGAATGCCATCATTGAACACAATGCCCCCTTCAGAATGAAATCTTTGAACACAATGTCCACTTCAAAATGTGATCATAGAACACAATACCCCTTAAGAATGCCATCATTAAACACAATGCCTCTTTCAGAATGCTATTATTGAACACAACACCCCCCTTCAGAATGCCATCATCGAACACAATGCCCCCTTCAGAGTGAAATCATTGAACACAATGCCCACTTTAGGGTGCCATCACTGAAAACACTGTCCCCTTCAGAATCAAATCACTGAACACAATGCCCCCTTCATAGTGAAATCATAAAACACAATGCCCCCTTTTGGGTGCCATCATTGAACTCAATGCCCCCTTCAGAGAGAAATTATTGGACACAATGCCCCCTTCAGAGTGAAATCATTGAACACAATGTCCACTTCAGAATGCCAACGTAAAAACAATGCCCCTTCAAAATGACATGATTGATGACAATGCCCCCGTCAGAGTGAAATCATTGAACACAATGCCCCCTTCACAATGCCATTATTGAACACAATTCCCCATTCAGAATGCCATAATTGAATAAAATGCCCGCTTCAGAGTGAAATCATTGAACACAATGCCCCCTTCGGAATGCCAACATTGAACACAAAGCCCCCTTCAGAGTTAAATCATTGGACACAATGACCCTTCAGAATGCCATCATTGAATAAAATGCCCCCTTCAGAATTACATCATTGAACACAATACCTAATTCAGGACGCCATCATTGAACACAATGTTCCCTTTAGAATGCCATCACTGAACACAATGCCCCCTTCAAATTGCCATCATTGAACACAATGCCCCCTTCACAATGCCATCATTGAACACAATTCTCCCTTCAGAATGCCATCATTGAATAAAATGGCCCTTCAGAGTGAAATCATTAAACACAATGCCCCCTTTTGAGTGCCATCATTGAACACAATGCCCCCTTCAGAGTGAAATCATTGAATACAATGCACCCTTCAGAATCACATCATTGAACACAATGCTCCCTTCAGAATGCCATCATCGAACATAATGCACCTTCAGAGGGAAATCATTGAACACAATGCCCACTTCAAAATGCTATTATTGAAAACTATGCCCTCTTCAGAATGCCATCATTGAAAACAATGCCCCCTTCAGAATGCCATCATTGAACACATTGCCCAATTCAGAATGCCAACATTGAACAAAATGCCCAATTCAGAATGCTATCATTGAACACAATGCCCCTTTCAGTGTGAAATAATTGAACACAATGCCCCTTACAGAATGCCATCCTTCACCATAATGCCACTTCAGAGTGAAATCATTGAACACAATGCCCCCTTCAAAATGCCATCATTGAACAAAATGCCCCCTTCTGAGTGAAATCATTGAACACAATGCCCCCTTCGGAATGCCAACATTGAACACAAAACCCCCTTCCGAGTTAAATCATTAAACACAATGACTCTTCAGAATGCCATCTTAAAAACTATGCCCCTTCAGAATGACATAATTGAACACAATGTCTCATTCAGAATGCCATCATTGAACACAATGCTCCCTTTAGAATACCATCAATGAACACAATGCCCCCTTCAGAGTGAAATCATTGAACACAATGCCACTTCACAATGCCATCATTGAACACAATGCCTCATTCAGAATGCCATCATTGAACATAATGCTCCCTTAGAATGCCATCACTGAACACAATGCCCCTTCAGAATGTCATCATTGAATACAATGCCCCCTTCAGAATGCCATCATTAAATGCAATGCCCTCTTCAGAATGCCATAATTGAACACAATGCACCATTTAGAGTGAAATAATTGAACAAAATGTCCCCTTCAGAATGCCTTCATTGAACACTATGCCCTTTCGGAATGCCATCACTGAACTCAATGCCCCCCCTTCAGAGTGAAATCATTGAACACAATGCCCCTTCACAATGCCATCTTTGAACACAATGCCCGATTCAGAATGCCATCATTGAACACAATGCTCTCTTTAGAAAGCCATCTTTGAACAAAATGCCCCATTCAGAGTGAAATCTTTCAACACAATGCCCCCTTCAGAATGCCATCATTGAACACAATGTCCCCTTCAGAATGTCATCATTAAACACAATGCCTCATTCAGAATACCATCATTGAATACAACTGCCCCCTTCAGAGTGAAATCATTGAACACAATGCCCCCTTTGAAGTGAAATCATTAAACACAATGCCCCTTTAGAGAGCCATAACTGAACACAATGCCACCTTCAGAGTGAAATAATTGAATACAATGCCCCATCAGAAAGCCATCATTGAACAAAATGCTCCCTTCAGAGTGAAATCATTGAACACAATGCCCCCTTCAGAATGCCATCATTGAACAAAATGCCCCTTCAGAATGCCATTACTGAACACAATGCCCCCTCAGATTGAAATCATTGAGCACAATGCCCTTTTCATAATGCCATCATTGAACACAATGCCCCCTTCAGAATGCCATCACTAAACACAATGCCTTCTTCTGAATGCCATCATTTAACACAATGACCCTTCAGAGTGAAATCATTGAGCACAATGCCTCTTCATATTGCCATCATTGAACACAATGCCCCCTTCAAAACGCCATCATTGAACACAATGCCCCTTCAGAATGCCATCACTGAACACAATGCTCCCTTCAGAGTGAAATCATTGAACACAATTCCCCTTCACAATGCCATCATTGAACACAATGCCCCATTCAGAATGCCATCATTGTACACAATGCTCCCATTAGAAGGCCATCATGGAACAAAATGCCGCCTCCAGGGTGAAATCATTGAACACAGTGCCCCCTACAGAATGCTATCATTGAACACAATGGCCCCTTCAGAGTGAAATCATTGAACACAGTGCCCCCTTCAGAATCCCATCATGAACACAATGCCCACATCAGAATGCGATCATTGAACATAATGCCTCCTTCAGAGTGAAATCATTGTACTTAATGTCCCCTTCAGAGTGAAATCATTGAACAAAATGCCCTCTTCAGAGTGAAATTATTGAACACAATGTACCCTTCAGAATGCCATAATTTAACACAATGACCCCTTCCGAATGCCATCTTTGAACACAATGCCTTTTTCACAGTGAAACCGTTGAACACAATACCCTCTTCAGAGTAAAATCATTGAAAATAAGGCCCCTTTCATAATGCCATCATTGAACACAATGCCCTATTCAGAATCCCATCATTGAACACAATGCCCCCTTCAGAGTGAAATCATTGAACACAATGCCCCCTTCACAATGCCATCAATGAACACAATGCCTCATTTAGAATGCTATCATTGAACACAATGCTCCCTTCAGAGTTAAATCATTGAACACAATGCCCCATTCAGAATGCCATCATTAAACACAGTGCCCCTTCATAATGCCATCACTAAGCACAATGCCCCCTTCAGAATGCCATCATTGAGCATGATGCCCCTTCACAATGCCATCATTGAACACAATGCCACCTTCAGATTGAAATCATTGAACACAATGCTACCTTCAGAATGCCATCATTGAATAGAATGCTCCCTTGAGAGTGAAATCATTGAACACAATACCCCCTTCAGAATGCCATCATTGAATACAATGCCCCTTCAGAATGCCATTATTGAACACAATGCCGCTTCAGAGTAAAATCCTTGAAGACAATGCCCCTTCACAATGTCATCATTAAACACAATGCCCCACTCAGAATGCGATCATTGAATACAATGCTCCCTTCGGAATGTCATCTTTGAACACAATGCCCCCTTCAGAGTGAAATCATTGAACATAATGCCCCCTTTAGAGTGCCATCACTGAACACAATGCCCCCATCAGAGTGAAATCTTTGAACACAATGCCCCCTTCAGAGTGAAATAATTGAACACAATGCCCATTCAGAATCCCATCATTGAACACAATGCCCCCTTCAGAATGCCATCATTGAACACAATTCCCTCTTCAGAGTGAAATCATTGAACTCAATGTCCCATTCAGAATGCCATCATTGAAAACAATGCCCCCTTCAAAATGCCATCATTGAACACAATGCCCCCTTCAGAGTAAAATCATTGAACACAATGCCCCCTTCAGAGTGAAATCATGAAACACAATGCCCCTTCAGAATCCCATCATTGAACACAATGCCCCTTCAGAATGCCATCATTGAACATAATGTTCACTTTAGAATGCCACTGTTGAACACAATGCCCCTTCAGTGTAAAATCATTGAACACAATCCCACCTTCAGAATGCCATCATTAAACACAATGCCCCCTTCAGAATGCCATCATTCAACACAATGCCCCCTTCAGAGTTAAATAATTGAACACAACGTCCTCTTTAGAGTGAAATCATTGAACAAAATGCCCGCTTCAGAATGCCATCATTGAACATAATGCCGCTTCAGAGTGAAATCCTTGAACACAATGCCCCCTTCAGAATGCCATCATTGAACACAATACCCCCCTCTGAGTGAAATTATTGAACACAATGCCCCCTTTAGAATGCAATCATTGAACACAATGCCCCTTCAGAGTACAATCATTGAACACAATACCCCTTTCATAGTGAAAACATTGAACACAAGGTCACCATCAGAATGCCATCATTGAACACAATGAACCCTTTAGAATGCCATCATTGAACACAATGGCTCCTTCAGAGTGAAATCATTAAACACAATGCCCCCTTCAGATTGAAATCATTAAACACAATGCCCCCCTCAGAATCCCTTCACTGAACACAATGCCTCCTTCAGAATTCCATCATTCAACACAATGCCCCTTCACAATGCCATCACTAAACACAATGCCCTCTTCAGAGTGAAATCATTGAACACAATGTCCCTTCGCAATGCCATCATTGAATACAGTACCCCATTCAGAATGCCATCATTGAACATAATGCTCCCTTTGGAATGCCATCATTGAACACAATGCCCCTTCAGAGGGAAATCATTCAACACAATGCCCACTTCAGAATGCCATCATTGAACACAATTCCCCTTCAGAGTGAAATCCTTGAACACAATGCCCCCTTCAGAATCCAATCATTGAACAGATTTCCCCTTCAGAGTGAAATCATTCAACACAATGCCCCCTTCAGAATGCCATAATTGAAAACAATTCCCCTTCAGAGTGAAATCCTTGAACACAATGCCCCCTTCAGAATGTCATCATTGTACACAATGCCCCCTTCAGAATGCCATCATTAAATGAAATGCCCTCTTCAGAATGCCATCATTGAACACAATGCACCATTTAGAGTGAAATAATTGAACACAATGCCCCCTTCAGAATGCCTTCATTGAACACTATGCCCCTTCAGAATGTCATCACTGAACACAACGCCCCCCTTCAGAGTGAAATCATTGAACACAATGCCCCATCACAATGCCATCATTGAACACAATGCCACTTCAGAATGTCATTCCTGAACACAATGCCCCCTTCAGAGTGAAATCATTGAACACAATTCCCCTTCACAAATGCCATAACTGAAAACAATGCCCCATTCAGAATGCCATAATTGAACACAATGCTCCCTTTTGACGGCTATCATGGAACAAAATACCCCCTTCTGAGTAAAATTATTGAACACAATGCCCCCTTTAGAATGCAATCATTGAACCTAATGCCCCTTCAGAGTGCCATCATTGAACACAATGCCCCCTTCATAGTGAAAGCATTGAACACAATGTCACCATCAGAATGCCATCATTGAATACAATGAACCCTTTAGAATGCCATCATTGAACAAAATGGCTCCTTCAGAGTGAAATCATTGAACACAATGCCCCCTTCAGATTGAAATCATTGAACACAATGCCCCCTTCAGAATCCTATCACTGAACACAATGCCCCCTTCAGAATTCCATCATTCAACACAATGCCCCTTCACAATGCCATCACTAAACACAATGCCCTCCTCAGAGTGAAATCATTGAATACAATGCCCCTTCACAATGCCATCACTGAACACAGTGCACCAATCAGAATGCCATCATTGAACATAATGCTCCTTTTGGAATGCCATCATTGAACACAACGCCCCTTCAGAGTGAAATCATTGAACTCAATGTCCCATTCAGAATGCCATCATTGAACACAATGCCCCCTTCAGAGTGAAATCATTGAAAATAATGCCCCCTTTGGAGTGCCATCACTGAACACAATGCCCCCTTCAGAGTGAAATCTTTGAACACAATGCCCCCTTCATAGTGAAATAATTGAACACAATGCCCATTCAGAATCCCATCACTGAACACAATGCCCCCTTCAGAATGCCACCATTGAACACAATTCTCTCTTCAGAGTGAAATCATTGAACTCAATGTCCCATTCAGAATGCCATCACTAAACACAATGCCTTCTTCTGAATGCCATCATATAACACAATGCCACTTCAGAGTGAAATCATTGAGCACAATGCCCTCTTCATATTGCCATCATTGAACACAATGCCCACTTCAAAATGCCATAATTGAACACAATGCCCCTTCAGAATGCCATCACTGAACACAATGCTCCCTTCAGAGTGAGATCATTGAACACAATGCACCCTTCAAAATGCCATAATTGAATACAATGCCCCTTCAGAATGCCATCATTAAACACAATGCCCTATTCAAAATGCTATCATTGAACACAATGCACCCTTCAGAATGCTATCATTGAACACAACTGCCCCCTTCAGAGTGAAATCATTGATCACAGTGCCCCTTCAGAATCCCATCATGAACACAATGCCCCTTCAGAGTCAAATGATTGAACACAATGCCCTCTTCAGAGTGAAATCATTAAACACAATGCCCCCTTTAGAGTGTCTTCATTGAACACAATGTCCACTTCAGAGTGAAATCATTGAATACAATGCACCCTTCGAATCACATCAGTGAACACAATGCCCCCTTCAAAATGGCATCCATGAAGATAATGACCCTTCAGAGTGAAATCATTTAACATAATGTCCCCTTCAGAGTGAAATCATTGAACACAATGCCGCCTTCAGGTTGAAATAATTGAACACAGTGCCCCCTTCAGAATACCATCATTGAACACTATGCCCCCTTCAGAATGCCATCATTGAAAACAATGCCCCCTCAGAATGCCATCATTGAACACAATGCTATATTCAGAATGCCATCATTGAACACAATGCCCCCTCAGAATGTCATCACTGAACACAGTGCCCTTCAGAATGCCATCATTAAACACAATGCCCCTTCATAATGCCATCATTGAACAAAAATAATTTAACACAATGCCCCTTTAGAATGAAATCATTGAACACAATGCCCTTCAGAATGCCATCACTGAACACAATGCCCCTTCAGAGTGAAATCATTGAACACGATGCCACTTCACAATGCCATCATTGAACACAATGACCCATTCAAAATGCCATCATTGAACACAATGCTCCTTAAGAATGCCATCATTGAACATAATGCCCTTCAAAGTGAAATCTTTGAACACAATGCCCCATTCAGAATGCCATCATTGAACACAATGCCCCTTTAGAGTGAAATAATTGAACTCAATGCCCCTTTGAGTGCCATCACTGAAAGCAATGTCCCTTCAAAGTTAAATCATTGAACACAATGCCCACTTCAGAGTGAAATCATTAAACAAAATGCCCCCTTTAGAGTGCCATCATTGAACACAGTGCCCACTTCAGAGTGAAATCATTGAACACAATGCACCCTTCAGAATCACATCAGTGAACACAATGCCCCCTTCAGAATGGCATACATGAACATATTGCCACTTCAGAGTGAAATCATTTAACATAATGCCCCCTTCAGAGTGAAATCATTGAACACAATGACGCCTTCAGGTTGAAATCATTGAACACAGTGCCCCCTTCAGAATGCCATCATTGAACACTATGCCCCCTTCAGAATGACATCATAGAAAACAATGTCCCCCTCAGAATGCCATAATTGAACTCAAGGCCCAATTCAGAATGCCATCATTGAACACAATGCCCAATTCAGAATGCCATCATTGAACACAATGCCCCTTTCAGTGTGAAATCATTGAACAAAATGCCCCTACAGAATGCCATCCTTCAACAGAATGCCACTTCTGAATGAAATCTTTGAACAAAATGCCCCATTCAGAATGTCATCATTGAACACAATGCCCCCTTCAGAGTGAAATAATTGAACACAATGCCCCCTTAAGAATGCCATTACTGAACACATTTGCCCCTTCAGAATGCCATCATTTAGCAAAATGCCCCCTTCAGAGTGAAATCATTGAACACAATGCCCACTTCAGAATGCCATCACTGAAAACAATGCCAACTTCTGAATGCCATCATTGAACACAATGTCCCTTCAGAATGCCATCACTGAACAAAATGCCCCCTTCAGAGTGAAATTATTGAACACAATGCCCTCTTCAGAATGCCATCATTTAACACAATGCTCCTTCAGAGTGAAATCATTGAACGCAATGCTCCGTTCAGAGTGAAATCATTGAACACAATGCCCCCTTCGGAATGTCATCTTAAAACATTGCCCCTTCAGAATAACATAATTAACCACAATGACCCCTTCAGAAAGAAATCATTGAACACAATGACCCCTTCAGAATGCCATTATTGAACAAAATGCTCCATTCAGAATGAAATATTTGAACTCAATGCCTCCTTCGGAATACCATCATTGAACACAATGCCCCCTTCACAATGAAATCATTGAACACAATGCCCCCTTTAGAATGCCATCATTTACCACAATGCCACTTCAACACAATTTCCCTTCAGAATGGCATCAATGAATACAATTCCCCCTTCAGCATGCCATCATCAAACACAATGCTCACTTCAGAGTGAAATAATTGAACACAGTGCCTCCTTCAAAGTGAAATCATTGAACACAATGCCCCTTCAGAATGTCATCACTGAACACAATGCCCCTTCAGAGTGAAATCATTGAACACAATGGTCCTTCAGTATGCCATCATTGAACACAATGCCCTTTCAGAATGCCATCATTGAACACAATGCTCCCTTTAGAATGCCATCATTGAACACAATGCCCTCTTCAGAGTGAAATCATTGAACACAATGGCCCTTCAGTATGCCATCATTGAACACAATGCCCCTTCAGAATGCCATCACTGAACACAATGCTCCCTTCAGAGTGAGATCATTGAACACAATGCACCCTTCAGAATGCTATCATTGAACACAATGCTCCTTTTAGAATGCCATCATTGAACACAATGCCCTCTTCAGAGTGAAATCATTGAACACAATGTCCCTTTCAGAGTGCCATCATTGAAGACAATGTCCCTTCAGAGTGAACTCTTTGAACACAATGCCCCTTACCATTGAACACAATGCCCCTTCAGAATGCCATCATTGAACACAATGCCTCCTTCAGAGTGAAATCATTGAACACAATGCCCCTTCAGAATATCATCAATGAAAACAATGACCACTTCAGAATGCCATCATTGAACACAATGCCCCTTCACAATGCCATAATTTAACAAAATACCCCTTCAGAGCAAAGTCATTGAACACAATGCCCCTTCAGAGTGAAATCATTGAACACAATGCCCCTTCAAAATGCCATCATTGAACACAATGCCCCTTCAGAGTGAAATCATTGAACACAATGCCCCTTCAGAGTGAAATCATTGAACACAATGCCCACTTCAGAATGCCATCATTGAACACAATGCCCCTTCAGAATGACATCATTGAACACAATGCCCCTTCAGAGTGAAATCATTGAACACAATGCCCCTTCACAATGCCATCATTGAACACAATACACTGAACACCAAGCCCTCATCAGAGTTATCATTGAATAAAATGCCCCTTCAGAATGACATCATTGAACACAATGCCCCTTTAGAATGCCATCACTGAACACAATGCCCCTTCAGAGTGAAATCATTGAACACAATGCCCTTCACAATACCATCATTGAACACAATGCCTCTTTCAGAATGCCATCATTGAACACAATGCTCCTTTAGAATGCCATCATTGAACACAATGCCCCATTTCAGTGTAAAATCATTGAACACAATGCCCCTTCAGAATGCCATCATTAAACACAATGCCCCTTCAGAATGCCATCATTGAACACAATGCTCCTTTAGAATGCCATCTTTGAACACAATGCCCCTTCAGTGAAATCATTGAACACAATGCCCCTTTAGAATGCCATCATTGAAGACAATGTTGAGAGTGAAATCCTTGAACACAATGCCCCCTTCAGAATGCCATCATTGAACACAATGCTCCCTTCAGAGTGAGATCATTGAACACAATGCCCCCTTCAGAATGCCATCATTGAACACAATGCCCTTCAGAATGCCATCATTGAACACAATGCCCCTTCAGAATGCCATCATTAAACACAATTCCCCTTCTGAATGCCATCATTGAACACAATGCCCCTTCAGATTGAAATTCTTGACACAATGCCTCCTTCAGAACGCCATAATTGAACACAATGTCCCTTCAGAGTGAGATCATTGAACACAATGCCCCTTCAGAATCCCATCATTAAACACAAGGCCCCCCTCAGAATGCCATCATTGAACAAAATGCCCCCTTCAGAGTTAAATCATTGAACACAATGCCCCCTTCAGAATGCCATCATTGAAAACTATGCCCCTTCAGAATGCCATCATGGAACACACTGCCCCCTTCAGAGTGAAATCATTGAGCACAATGCCCCCTTCAGAATGTCATCATTGAACACAATGCCCCCTTCAGAATGCCATCACTGAACACAATGCCTCTTGAGAGTGAAATCCTTGAACACAATGCCCCCTTCAGAATGCCATCATTGAACACAATGCTCCCTTCAGAGTGAGATCATTGAACACAATGCCCCCTTCCAAATGCCATCATTAAACACAATTCCCCTTCTGAATGCCATCATTGAACACAATGCCCCTTCAGAGTGAGATCATTGAACACAATGCCCCCTTCCAAATGCCATCATTAAACACAATTCCCCTTCTGAATGCCATCATTGAACACAATGCCCCTTCAGATTGAAATTCTTGACACAATGCCCCCTTCAGAATGCCATCATTGAACACAATGCTCCCTTCAGAGTGAGATCATTGAACACAATGCCTCCTTCAGAACGCCATAATTGAACACAATGTCCCTTCAGAATGCCATCACTGAAAACAATGCCCCATTCAGAATGCCATCATTGAAAGCAATGCCCCTTTCAGAGTGAAATAATTAAACACAATGCCCCCTTCAGAATGCCATCATTGAAAACTATGCCCCTTCAGAATGCCATCATGGAACACAATTCCCCTTCTGAATGCCATCATTGAACACAATGCCCCTTCAGATTGAAATTCTTGACACAATGCCTCCTTCAGAACGCCATAATTGAACACAATGTCCCTTCAGAATGCCATCACTGAAAACAATGCAATGCCCCCTTCAGAATGTCATCATTGAACACAATGCCCCCTTCAGAATGCCATCATTGAACACAATGCTAATTGAACACAATGCCCCCTTCAGAATGCCTTCATTGAACACTATACCCCTTTAGAATGCCATCACTGAACACAAAGCCCCCCTTCAGAATGAAATCATTGAACACAATGCCCCTTCACAATGCCATCTTTGAACACAATGCCCGATTCAGAATGCCATCATTGAACACAATGCTCTCTTTGGAAAGCCATCTTGGAACAAAATGCCCCCTTCAGAGTGAAATCTTTGAACACAATGCCCCCTTCAGAATGCCATCATTGAACACAATGTCCCATTCAGAATGCCATCATTAAACACAATGCCTCATTCAGAATGCCATCATTGAACACAGCGGCCCCCTTCAGAGTGAAATCATTGAACACAATGCCCCCTTTAGAGTGAAATCATTAAACACAATGCCCCCTTTAGAGAGCCATCATTGAACACAATGCCACATTCAGAGTGAAATCATTGAACACAATGCCCCATCAGAAAGCCATCACTGAACAAAATGCTCCTTTCAGAGTGCCTTCTTCATAATGCCATCATTGAACACAATGCCCCCTGTCAGAAGGCCATCACTAAACACAATGCCTTCTTCTAAATGCCATCATTTAATACAATGCCCCTTCAGAGTGAAATCATTGAGCCCAATACCCTCTTCATAATGCCATCATTGAAAAGAATGCCCCCTTCAAAATGCCATCATTGAACACAATGCCCCTTCAGAATGCCATCACTGAACACAATGCCCCCTTCAGAGTGAAATCATTGAACACAATGCCCTTTCACAATGCCATCATTGAACACAATGCCCCATTCAGAATGCCATCATTGATCACAATGCTCCCTTTAGAAGGCCATCATGGAACAAAATGCCGCCTTCAGAGTGAAATCATTGAACACAATGCCCCCTTCAGAATGTTATCATTGAACACAACGGCCCCCGTCAGTGTGAAATCATTGAACAGAATGCCCCCTTCAGAATCCCATGATGAGCACAATGCCCACATCAGAATGCCATCATTGAATGTAATGCCTCCTTCAGAGTGAAATCCTTGTACATAATGCCCCCTTCAGAGTGAAATCATTGAACACAATGCCCTCTTCAGAGTGAAACTATTGAACACAATGTACCCTTCAGAATGCCATCACTGAACACAATGCCCCCTTCAGAATGCCATCATTGAACACAATGCCCCCTTCAGAGTGAAATCACTGAACACAATGCCCCCTTCAGAATGCCATAATTGAACACAATGACCCCTTCCGAATGCCATCTTTGAACACAATGCCTTTTTCACAGTGAAACCATTGAACACAATGCCCTCTTCAGAGTAAAATCATTGAACACAATGCCCCCTTCATAATGCCATCATTGAACACAATGCCCTGTTCAGAATCCCATCATTGAACACAATGCCCCCTTCAGAGTGAAATCATTGAACACAATGCCCCCTTCACAATGCCATCAATCAACACAATGCCCCATTTAGAATGCCATCATTGAACACAAAGCTCCCTTCAGAGTTAAATCATTGAACACAATGCCCCATTCAGAATGCCATCATTAAACACAGTGCCCCTTCAGAATGCCATCACTAAGCATAATGCCCCATTCAGAATGCCATCATTGAACATGATGCCCCTTCACAATGCCATCATTGAACACAATGCCACCTTCAGATTGAAATCATTGAACACAATGCTACCTTCAGAATGCCATCATTGAATAGAACGCTCCTTGAGAGTGAAATCATTGAACACAATGACCCTTCAGAATGCCATCATTGAATACAATGCCCCTTCAGAATGCCATCACTGAACACAATGCTGCTTCAGAGTAAAATCATTGAACACAAAGCCCCTTCACAATGTCATCATTGAACACAATGCCCCTTCACAATGTCATCATTGAACACAATGCCCCATTCAGAATGCCATCACTGAACACAATTCCCCCCTTCAGAGTGAAATCATTGAACACAATGCCCCCTTTAGAGTGCCATCACTGAACACAATGCCCCCTTCAGAGTGAAATCTTTGAACACAATGCCCCTTCAGATTGAAATAATTGAACACAATGCCCCTTCAGAATGCCATCATTGAACACAATTCCCTCTTCAGAGTGAAATCATTGAACTCAATGTCCCATTCAGAATGCCATCATTGAACACAATGCCCTTTCAGAATGCCGTCATTGAACATAATGTTCACTTTAGAATGCCACCATTAAACACAATGCCCCTTCAGAGTAAAATCATTGAACACAATCTCCCCTTCAGAATGCCATCATTGAACACAATGCCCCCTTCAGAATGCCATCATTGAACATCATGCCCCCTTCAGAGTGAAATCATTGAACACAACATCCTCTTTAGAGTGAAATCATTGAACACAATGCCCCCTTCAGAATGCCATCACTGAACACAATGCCGCTTCAGAGTGAAATCCTTGAACACAATGCCCCTTCAGAGTGCCATCATTAAACACAATGCCCCTTCTTAATGCCATCATTGAACACAATGCCCCATTCAGAATGCCATCATTGAACGCAATGCCCCCTTTCGAGTGAAATCATTGAACACGATGCCCCCTTCAGAATGCCATCATTGAACACAATGCCCCTTCAGAATCCCATCACTAAACACAATGTACCTTTTACAGTCAAATCATTGAACACAATGCCCCCCTCATAATGCCATCATTGAACACAATGCCCCATTCAGAATGCCATCATTGATCACAATGCTCCCTTTAGAAGGCCATCATGGAACAAAATGCCGCCTTCAGAGTGAAATCATTGAACACAATGCCCCCTTCAGAATGTTATCATTGAACACAACGGCCCCCTTCAGTGTGAAATCATTGAACAGAATGCCCCCTTCAGAATCCCATGATGAGCACAATGCCCACATCAGAATGCCATCATTGAACGTAATGCCTCCTTCAGAGTGAAATCCTTGTACATAATGCCCCCTTCAGAGTGAAATCATTGAACACAATGCCCTCTTCAGAGTGAAACTATTGAACACAATGTACCCTTCAGAATGCCATCATTGAACACAATGCCCCCTTCAGAATGCCATCATTGAACACAATGCCCCCTTCAGAGTGAAATCACTGAACACAATGCCCCCTTCAGAATGCCATAATTGAACACAATGACCCCTTCCAAATGCCATCTTTGAACACAATGCCTTTTTCACAGTGAAACCATTGAACACAATGCCCTCTTCAGAGTAAAATCATTGAACACAATGCCCCCTTCATAATGCCATCATTGAACACAATGCCCTGTTCAGAATCCCATCATTGAACACAATGCCCCCTTCAGAGTGAAATCATTGAACACAATGCCCCCTTCACAATGCCATCAATCAACACAATGCCCCATTTAGAATGCCATCATTGAACACAAAACTCCCTTCAGAGTTAAATCATTGAACACAATGCCCCATTCAGAATGCCATCATTAAACACAGTGCCCCTTCAGAATGCCATCACTAAGCATAATGCCCCATTCAGAATGCCATCATTGAACATGATGCCCCTTCACAATGCCATCATTGAACACAATGCCACCTTCAGATTGAAATCATTGAACACAATGCTACCTTCAGAATGCCATCATTGAATAGAACGCTCCCTTGAGAGTGAAATCATTGAACACAATGACCCCTTCAGAATGCCATCATTGAATACAATGCCCCTTCAGAATGCCATCACTGAACACAATGCTGCTTCAGAGTAAAATCATTGAACACAAAGCCCCTTCACGATGTCATCATTGAACACAATGCCCCTTCACAATGTCATCATTGAACACAATGCCCCATTCAGAATGCCATCACTGAACACAATTCCCCCCTTCAGAGTGAAATCATTGAACACAATGCCCCCTTTAGAGTGCCATCACTGAACACAATGCCCCCTTCAGAGTGAAATCTTTGAACACAATGCCCCTTCAGAGTGAAATAATTGAACACAATGCCCCTTCAGAATGCCATCATTGAACACAATTCCCTCTTCAGAGTGAAATCATTGAACTCAATGTCCCATTCAGAATGCCATCATTGAACACAATGCCCTTTCAGAATGCCGTCATTGAACATAATGTTCACTTTAGAATGCCACCATTAAACACAATGCCCCTTCAGAGTAAAATCATTGAACACAATCTCCCCTTCAGAATGCCATCATTGAACACAATGCCCCCTTCAGAATGCCATCATTGAACATCATGCCCCCTTCAGAGTGAAATCATTGAACACAACATCCTCTTTAGAGTGAAATCATTGAACACAATGCCCCCTTCAGAATGCCATCACTGAACACAATGCCGCTTCAGAGTGAAATCCTTGAACACAATGCCCCTTCAGAGTGCCATCATTAAACACAATGCCCCTTCTTAATGCCATCATTGAACACAATGCCCCATTCAGAATGCCATCATTGAACGCAATGCCCCCTTTCGAGTGAAATCATTGAACACGATGCCCCCTTCAGAATGCCATCATTGAACACAATGCCCCTTCAGAATCCCATCACTAAACACAATGTACCTTTTAGAGTCAAATCATTGAACACAATGCCCCCCTCATAATGCCATCATTTAACAAAATGCCCCCTTCAGAGTTAAATCATTGAACACAGTGCCCCTTTTAGAGTGCCATCATTCAGTACAATGCCCCCTTCAGAATGAAATCATTGAACACAATGCCCCCTTCAGAGTGAAATCATTAAATACAATGCCCCCTTTTGATTGCCATCATTGAACACAATGCCGCCTTCAGAGTGAAATCATTGAATACAATGCCCCCTTCAGAATCTCATCATTGAACACAATGCCCCTTTCAGAAAGCCATCATTAAACACAATGCCCCCTTCAGAGTAAAAGCAGTGAACATAATGTCCCCTTCAGAGTGAAATCTTTGAACACAATTCCCCCTTCGGAGTGAAATCATTGAACACAATGTCCCCTTCAGAGTGAAATCATTGAACACATTGCTTCCTTTAGAATGCCATCATTTAACACAATGCCCTTTTCAGAATGCCATCATTGAACACAATGCCCCTTCAGAATGCCATCCTTGAACACAATGCCCCTTTCAGAGTGAAATCATTGAACACAATGCCCCTTTCTGAATGCCATTATTGAACACAATGCCCCCTTAAGAATGCCATCATTGAACACAATGCTCCCTTTGGAATGTAAAATACTATGCACATCAGGTGTTTGGGAAAACCTCAGAAGTTCGTAACTAAATATATCATGCGCTTAAAGACCTGGAATTTTGTAATGGTGATCTGTGCTTGCCAGTTTTCCAAGAAATCTCATACCACCATCAGTCAAACTAAGATGCCATCAGTCAAACTGAGGGGCCAAAACTAGGACCGGAGATTTAAATCGACTCCAACAAATAGATAGGACAAGGTAGAGGGACAAATTTGCCATGTAGTGCCTAATTCAACTCTGGAGGAAATTCCCTCTTCAAGTTAGGCGGTGTGACACACTGTCTGCCTTTAAAATGGAACTGGACAGCTAGATGGGGATACATAAATTCACCCCAGTATGACTTGCCTGGTCATCCTTGAAAAGAACAGCAAGATCTAAGGGAGTGTACTGGCAAGGCAGAAATGATCTCACAGTTCAAGTGAATTATAACTCTCATGGTCCTATGATCCTATGAACCCATGCTTTTGTGTTGTACAGTGACCTACGCACACACACACACACACACACACACACACACACACACACACACACACACACACACACACACACAAACCCACACCAAATAATGTCACAATCATGCCACTATGCACACATATGTATACATACACATGCATAGATACACGTGTACACACACACACACGCACACACACACACACACACACACGCACACACACACACACACACACACACACACACACACACACACACAAAAATGAAGACAAGCAGATATAGTCACAAATATGCCACCACGCACACACTCATAGTACTTAGCTGCTGTAGCTCTACTCACGCTGCCATTGACAACAGTGAGTGTACACTGTAAAATATTGCATTTAATCCTCACTTCTCGTCTCTGTTTTATAATAGAGCGGTAGAGCTTGTCTTTGAATTGCTCAATTTCAAGCCAATGTAAGGCTCTGGGGCACAATATAGGGCCAATTTACATTAATGCCACCGTGATGCTGCTGGTGTGACAATTCAGTCCGTCAAACCATTTTTTGGCTTAGATCATGTTACAACAGGAATAAGGAAATTTTCCCTTTTCCCCACTGCAGTGTAATCTGGGAGTTGGTATATATATAATTAGCAGGGGGACTGCAGGAAGTTTGCACCCCTGCAGATGCAGTTTCTTTTGCATGCGGGTTATCAATTTTTTTCAACAGACTGAATTGTCGATCATAGGGTCTCGACCATATGGGTTTCAATGATTTGTCCATTCAATCTTTTGACATAGATCCAAGCAGCCCTGCTAGAAAGAAAATTGCTTAGTAGGTTATGCATTTCATAAGTTCCCCAAGTGCCCTAATATTATACTTAAGTAGTAAAAATTTGGGCCAATTTGTGGTGTTTATCTTTGCTGTATTAGGGAGTTGCATCGGTTCTAAAGAACAACAAAGTACCAACTCTATCCTTGACAAGTGTTGTACCATTTAACTTAATACTTAATTTCATTTTGAACTATAACTGTTTACTACTATTGTTAAACAAAACATACCTATACTTCTTGTAACTTGTATTAATTGTTTTTAATTGTTTTTATTATGGAGCTTTTCTCCCCGGGCCTCCGCTGAAAAAGGTCCTGTGTCCAATCAGATTTTCCCAGTCAACAAATATAAATAAATAAAATAAATAATAAATAAATAAATTGACAAAAAAAAAACACTTTTAGAATTATAATTGTTGTTATACTGGACATGTAAAGTAGGAAATCAAATTAAAGTGCTTTTAAAGCAATTCTGGAATTTTTCTGCAAGTACCAATTACCTGATTGTTGGTTAAATATTTTAATGTTGTTAAAAGCCCTTGTAAAACTCATAAGCCCGTGATAATTCAAAAAAAGAGATATAAATGTGGAAATAAAGTTTAAACAGATGCGTACATGGGCACAAATATTTTTACATTCAGTAAACTCAGTGTAGCAGAGCGCACTCATGCGTAAACAAGGTAAATAATGTGACATGCTAATTACAGCAAGTAGTTGAATTGTTTGCTAATCAAGCAAACCAACATGGTGGAGTGATTCAACAAGCTCTAAAACAACCATGTAGACTCTGTGCTGGTGTTCCTTGTGTATTCGAAAACTTTTTGAATACAGCCATGGAAAGGAGTCTACATGGACAGGAGAGCAAGTAAAAGTTGTTAGATTTGTACAGAACTGACCTTAACATTTGACAGTAGACTCATAATTCCAGTTCTATGCAGGGTGAATGCAACAAAAGGAGAGTAGCTAATGCAGACAGCTAAAAGCATAACACCCCATGAAGCATACTATTCATAGTGGCATGTAAGCAAATGCAATATGCAGCTGATGAAATAGAGGCATAATTCCTCAAAAACAGTACTCCTCTGTGCAGAAACATGGCAAAGTAATACTCTCGCTTGTGTGTTCAACATTCAGCTACCCTTCAGTTCCCCTGGCTATATAATTGTCAGCCATGTAGATTCAGAACAGTCAGCATGGTGAAGATGCAAATAAGATCTGAACTCATTATGATTGCTGAATCCCAGTAAATTGGAACCGTGTAGGGATATTCATATTGTGTAAAACTCTTGAAGTGCTTGTTTTCAATGGATGACAACAGTAAGTGATGACATCAGACTTACAGAGGTGTACATGTAGTTCTGTGAAGGGTAAAAGCGCACATAAGCAGTGCACAATTCACAAGTTCTCTTTCATTAAGATGTAACCTCCTCTTCATTTGTTGGCAAAATATGTTGTCTCTGTACACTTTAAGTAGTTTTTTTATTATTTTGATCATTGTTTGTGTGATATGGTGCTTAGCTCAATCACAGCAAATGGAGGAATGAATGGCAGGTTTCCCGGTGCTTATCATGTAACGATTCCTGTGGCAGCACGTGTATGTGCAGGGCTGGAGTATAGATGGTCCTGCATTCTAGTACAGGGTGTGCAACCTTTCCTTCATTTTTTGTGCTCCAGATTTGGGTGATATCACAGGAATGGAAGAAAGTAATACCAGTTTTGCCTATGCTTACCTTATTTATGTGGAGGTGCATGAAGGTGCACAGAGATGTAAAGAGGTGCACATAGCTCATTAATGAGCAAGCAGCATGTGTGTTTAATAGATCCTAGCTACAGCATAAGTGGGTGACTTACATGTTAATGAACCAATCCAACAAGGTGGAGTGATTCAACAAGCTATAAAGCATCCAGATAGACTCTAGACTATTTTTTCATGCATACTTTAATACTATTGGAGTAGAGACATGGAAAATCTGCAGGGACACAATGCTAGGAGGTGCTACTGCTTTGATCCATTGGTATATGCTACAGGCTGAAGCCAATGGTGCTGATGCTGGTGCCAATAGGCTTAGGCTGAGAAGTGAAAGAGTTTTCAGGACCTGGTTAACTTTCAGATGCTACATGACCTGGAGATTGTAGAGTGCTACAGGGTGGACAGGGGCACACTACAAGAACTCTGTGACCTCTGCCACCCTTAACTCAGAGCCAGAGCCAACTGAGGGGAACCCATCCTATTGGCAACTAAGGTATGTGTAGCCCTTAGAATCTTAGTTACAGGTACCTTTCAAAGATCAACTGGGGACATGATAGGTGTGTCACAGGCATTAGCATCCAAGATCCTCCACCAATTCCTGGATGCTATGCTCATACATGCCAGTGAGCACATGTGTTTTCCCCATAGTTCTGAGGAGAGGGAAAGAAATATGGAACAGCTCTACCATGTAGTGCACTACCCTGAAGTACTGGGTGCCATAGGTTGCACTCATGTATACATTAAGGCACCACCTGGTGAGCAGGGTAGAATCTACATTAACCACAAAGGATACCACTCCATCAACTGCCAAGTTGTGTGTAATGCCCAGCAAATTATCTTGAATGTGTGTTCTGGAAACACTGGAAGTTATCATGACTCCCATATCTTGCAAACATCACAGCTGCACCAGATGTTTGCTAGAAGGGACATCCCACAAGACAATTTACTGGGGGATAGTGGCTATGCACTGGAACTGTGGCTGATGACACCCATCAGAAGTGCACACACAGCCATGGAAGGCACATGCTCAAAACAGAAATATTTGGGGTACTGAAGTCATGGTTTTGGTGCCTAGCTACTTCTGGTGGAGCCTTGCAGCATACTCCATGCACATGTACACAAATCTTCACAGTATGTACTATGCTACACAATCTGATGCTGTGGAAACAGCTACAGCAGGATCAGGAAGGGGAAGGCTGGAGACAGACATAGGCATGCTCAATATGCCCTTGTTTTGGCTAAGAAATATCACAAAGCACATTCACTGAGCAGCTAAGTGCCTAATTAATTTCTCCTACTCACATACATATAGTAAAATGTATGCCACGTAATTCACAGAACCTTTACCTCCCCATGTATTGGCTTTGTACTGCTTGTGTCAGACAGAGTCATCCCTGAACTAAATGGTGTCAACTGCTGCATTTGCAAGACAAGTCCTAAATCTAGAGTGTATTATTTAATAATATTTTGGCATATCCTTGCATTTCTTAATTTGGTACAGTAATCAAGTAAATAGTGGTGGATCTGTACAGAAATTACCTTAAGATATGACAGCAGATACTTATTTTACTTATGTGTGTCCATTAGTAAGTAGTAGGCCTCAGGCATCAAAGAGTCACACAGTCATACCTCTCAAAAGTACTGATGATCACTGCATGCCCTCAGTTTAGCATCATGCCTTTGTACTGATAAATCATTAAAGAGAGAAGTTAGAAAGTAATGACACACATTGCAGTTTCTGACTTCACAACCCTTCCCAAGATTAAACAACAGGCAGGATGCAGAACAAGGAGAGTAACAAGAACATCATGTGCTTGTTTGTGCCATAGCAATAACTCAACTTTGCTTCCCCCTAAAAGAACAGGCTATGCTTGTTTGTACCATAACACTAACTGAGCTTTGCTCCCCCTCAAAACAAAAGTGTACCCTTATTTGTGCCATAACAGCAACTCGCCTATGCTCTCTCCCACAATAACAATATATGGATGTTTGTGCCATTCAACCTGGCCTTCAGCTGCTGGAAACTGCATATCATATTGCTCCCAGTTAATATCCTCACACATTTAAGATCAGTGATATGGAATGGTTTACACACTACATGTCTCACACTACTGGTCAGATAAGTGACGAATTACCAAGAAACAGAGAAATGTAAGACAGAGCTGTACACTTGTAAGCATAATCATAACAGGTTGTGTGATCACTAAGTGCACTATGTCAAAGTATAATAAAGATAATTACATGTACAAATAATAGCTGATGGTTTGATAGCAGTGTACATTCTGTTACACCTGGTTGTGTGAAGAATGACTTCAGTTCTTTGCTGCAAAACAGTTTGTGTGGCAAAGAGGAATAAGGTATTCATCCTTTTTTCTGAAGCTGCATTGGTGTGAGTTCAAATCCTGAACTATGTAGAAATATCTCATGTGTACTAGCATTTTCAACTGTGTATGTCCTACATTGCTTTTCCTCATTTCACATATTTCTCCCTTTTTTCTTGTCTTCTTTTCTTTTTCTTTGTTGCGTAGCACAAATGTTGAACTGGAAAACAAATACATTTCAGGTTTGGCTGTGCTTATCTGGTTTGAGTGAAGCACATCATTGCAGAAACAGCAAAAAACAGATCACCTAGGAAGTGGACAGCCAAAAACAGAAACTGGATATATTCAATTAATGCTCTTGGCTATCATGAAAATCCAGCTTGGAGTACAGATGGTACCGGGTTCTAGTACAGAGTGTGCAACCTTTGTTTTACTACTGTGACATTGCATTTTACAGCAATGAAGTGCAACATAAACATCTGTTTCCTCACCCATCTTGTGGCAACAGGTGTAAGTGTAGATCTGCCATTCTGTGATCTTGGATTCAAATACAGCATATTCATTACACCATTATTTTAATTGATTTAGTAATCTATGTATTATCACATTTATGATCAAATGTATGACTGCAGGTATACTGTGTACTATAGTCCTGTAAATGTATTCCTGCTATCTGGACTGGCTTGGCCTTCACTTTTTCCAACAACACATACACAACTACCTGTACATGCAATAACCTTGAAACTGTATTACTTGCCACTGTTGCACTCTGCTTACCATTGCACAAATGTGATGCTGATAACCAGCAGCTATATGTTAGATGCTCAATACTGTCAGAATTTAGCAGTGCAACTCACATTTTGCTCACTGCTCACTTACGCACAAAAAAGTGTATCTCACATGCGTGTGAACCATGTTAACCATCATATAAATCTGCTGCTCATTGCACTATGGAACTGTATATATATGATGCTTTATTATTGGTGTTTATTGTCCATTGCGCTTGTATGACATAAACCTACATGTGGAAACATTGCAAACTAAGGGCCTGACTTAACTAAACATCATAGGTTTACAACACATCCATGTATTGCCCCCCACACACACCAAACACTACAGCCCTCGGGTCTCAGTACTTTTTTCACACATATATCAACCACACTACAAAGTGCAATATGTAATGTTGTGTGGTCCCTTATGGACAGAGTCAGTTAGTGGCCCTCAAATCTTTGCTCTGCTAAACTCAAATATCCAACTATGTTCAATAAGGGTGTGAAAAACTGAAAGGCTGCCAGCCTAGCTAGATAGAATTATGTAAATAATTCTATGTCATTGTAAAGATTAATATAATCCACAGGCTTGTTTTACAAATGTAAAGAGAACTATATGTTATGATTAAACTATATGTTGTACTGAGCTTCAAAAATGTAACCACAGTGCACCCTGCTGCAAGAAAGCTGTTAAGTAAATAATTACAACTGTGTTTGATCTCTAGCTTGGAGACAGGACGTCTGGGCTAGCAAATTCTTTCTATTGTTTAAGACAGAGATAATTATTAGATTTTACATGTAAAAGTGTCTTTTATTGCTGTGTCTTCCTGGCCAGGTGCAGCTTACAAAGAAATGTAAATTTTGAGTTTCTGTTAGACTGGGAACTAAAGGAGAAGTGATAAAAATGATGTAATGTGAAATGACTCAGCAGTACTGGCTATTATCAATTTAAGATTTTCTCAGAGATAAAGATAGAGCATTTTGTATCTTGTCTGGGATCTAGTAAGAACATCCACTCACCAGCACTTGCTTGCTCTGTATGTAATTAGTATTTAGAACAGTGATTTATCTTAGAGTTAGATAGGAATTTAGCCAGAATTAGTCTAGCTGTTTTCTATATTTATATCAGACTATCCTACAATATTGTTTTAACGTTTTCTGTGATTTCTGAACTCTTGATTAGCACTGTGTTGAATTCATGAGATTTGTCTTGTGTTTTTATTGTTTATTATTAAATATTTTTAAACCTTTCAACTGTGGCTGTTTTGTGTAGATTTAATTTAAGCTCTAGAGTACATTGCATGTATTTGGTGATACTGTCCAAGCCACTCCAATAGTCTTGCTGCTCAGTCAGACTTACTATTTGGATAACAGTAACATTACACAGTGAAATTGGTCACCCTTTGAGAAGGGGCTTATAGTAGCTGATATTAGTGGTTGGTGGCAGTCAGTACTACCTTATAGTCTGGGCAGAAAGGGGGCATAGCTGGAGAACCTGTGCCAGCCTTCCCCAGGATTGTCTGTATATTTGTATATAAATCAAATCTTAAAGTGTGTGTGTGTGTGTGTGTGTGTGTGTGTGTGTGTGTGTGTGTGTGTGTGTGTGTGTGTGTGTGTGTGTGTGTGTGTGTCAGCTACTTGGGCAGGGACATGAAGCACTGGTTGGACAGAGAGGGTGCTGAAGGTTTTAGCTTGACCACTAGGCTGAGCTCTGGACCCTATAGCTGTGCCAGTGAGGAGTCATATTGGGGATCTGGAGAGAAAGGGAGAAACCAGCCCCAGACTGACTGTGATCTCTGTCTGCTCTTAAGGGAAATTGTACTTTATTGTGTGTGTACTTGTTATCCTCCCAATGTGCACACCCCTCACTGGTGCTCATGGTGAGGATTGAGGTTCCTTGATTACTGGGCCAGTGTGTGAGCATCACATATTAATTGTTTGGCAGTGGTGGGATATTCACATCAAATATTAATTGTTTGATAGTGGTGAGTTAGCCATATCGCATACTAACTGGCTTGTAGTGGTGTGGATACTTAATTCCTGTAGCTTTTATACAGTGATCACTGAAGGTGTTTTTGAACTCTAAATCAGCCACACAGTGAACATTCAGAGTTCAGATCACAATTGTTTTATTTCTTTTGTTAGCTTAGTTAGTCAGGGAGAGCAGGCTAGAATGTCAGCAGAGGAGTATGGCAAGATGACAAGGAGCCAGTTGGCTGAGATGTGCCAGGCTAAAGGACTGGTTCATGGAAACCTGACTAAAGCAGACATGATTGCAGCTTTGGTCACAGCTGCAGCAGAAAATAGCAACTAGGAGAATGATCAGACTTGCCATAGAGATGTACAACACTCAGAGAATGGACAGCTCAACATTTCTGCAGAGGACTTAAAAATCCATCTGGAGCTAGAGAGACTTGAGTTGGAGGCCCGGTATTTGGAAATAGAAGTTGAGGAGAATGAGATCCAGAGGTAACATGAAAAGGAGATGCTGACTCTTGCCAGAGTCATGGAGGTAATGGGGAAGGGAGGAACTGGACCCCAGAAGCACAAAAGATCAGTACATTTCTTCCACAGTTTACAGAGGGGGATAATTTTGATAGTTTCATTCATATGTTTGAGAGGGTATGTAAACAGTATGATGTTGACCAAAGGCTCTGGGTATGGTTCCTGACTCCCCTTATGCCATGGTAAAGCTGTAACTGTGCTGTCTAAATTATCTGTTTGTGATTTTTTTGATTATACTGCTGTTAAGAATTGTTTGCTAGAATTTTTTAAGCTAACACGTGAAGCTTATAGGAAAAAAGTTTTGTGAGCATAGACGCAAGGCAGATAAAAGTGTGTGTGAATATGTTGCTGAACTAAGCACTTATTTTCATTGGTGGGTGAGTGGATGCCAGGTCACCACTTTTGATGGGCTGGTAGACATTTTTGTGAGGGAACAAGCCCTTAGCTCTTTGCCTGAGGACATGAGGATCTGGTTAGCTGATAGACAATGTGCTGCTTCAGATGAGTTGGGGAAGAAGGGAGACCTATATCTAGCAAGCAGGGCATCCCTGGACAGGACAGGGACACCCAGTTATGCTCATGGGCCTAAAGGAACCCATGGTGGGCAGCACAGACTGCTCCAACAGAATCTTTCAGTAGCAGGGGAAGCCACTAGTCCAGTACAATCCCAGGACATAGGGTTAAATGTTTTGAATGCAACCATTGGGAACATGTGGCATATAGATGTCCATGGAGGCAAGGTGGGGAACAAAAGGCGAGGGAGCCAGTAAGTGGGAAGGACAAAATGAAATGCCAGCAGTAGGTTTTCTTGAGACAACAAGGGTACCAAACTACCACCAGAGGTTATATCCTATGTAGTGAATGGCAAAGAGGCCATTGCTAAGAGAGACACAGCCTCTGACATAACCATTGTGAATATTGCAATGGTTACAGAGGAGCACTACTTGCCTGGACAGTCTACTCCAGTCAGTGCTTTAGGAGGGACCCCATTCCAAATACCTTTGGCTAGGGTTAATCTTGATTGGGAGGGTGGAAAAGGAAGCCAGCAAGTAAGTATGTTTGAGGATATCCCTCCAGATGTCCTGATAGGGAATGATTTTGATAATGCAGTACCATGTGCTCGTGCAGTTACATGCAGTCAGACTTGGACACAAGCATGTGGGTGTGGTAGCCTGGGGGAGACCCAGTCAGACTGCATACTTGCAGCCAGGACTGGTGAGGAGGTTACTTCAGAGAGGGAGCTACTCTGTAGCAGTGAGACTGGAGGTGAGCCACAGCTGCTTGTGGTTACTGATGGTCCCTTAGACAGAGTGACTGCAAGGGCAGAGGCAAGTAGTAGTACCCAGGCTGGCAGTGAGGCACCACTGTTAGAAGATGCCAGACTTCCTGTAGAAGGGGAGCTGGGAAGGGTTACAAAGAGAGAGTTGAGACAAGCTCAGCTCTCAGATCCTACATTTCAAGGCCTGAGAGAGGTAGCTAGTGAGGCACCTAATTCGCAAGGGAAGGGGGATTCTGTATACTGGGACAAAGGGTTACTTTATAGAGAGTGGACCCCTGATAGAGGGCTAGAAGGTGAGAGAATACAGCAGTTGGTAGTGCCTAGAGCCTACCATATGACACTTCTAGCCATAGTCCATGATATTCCCTTTATAGGTCATATGGACATAAAACGTACAAAGAGACGTATTATGCAGAACATCTATTCTTCTGAAATTTCCAGGGATGTAACAGGGTACTTCAGGACCTGTGAGCAGTGTCAAAAGGTAGGCAAGGCAGGAGACAAGATGAGAGCACCTTTGATGCCTTTGCCTGTGATTGAGGAGCCATTTCAAGCATAGCTATGTATATTGTGGGGCCTCTGAGTACCCCAAGTTCCACAGGCAAAAAGTATATCCTAGTGGTAGTAGATTATACTACCAGATACACTGAAGCAGTGGCTTTGTCCTCCATTGAGGTAGAAAAGGTGGCAAATGCTTTGTTAGAGATTTTCAGCAAGGTAGGTTTCTCAAAAGAAATACTGACTGACAGAGTTGTTAATTACATGTGAGACCTGCTGGCTTGTCTGTGGAAGTACTATGGGGTGAAGCACCTGAAGACTACCCCCTACCATCCCCAGACTAATGGTCTTGTTGAGAGGTTAAACTCTACAATCAAGTCCATGCTACAGGCATGTGCAGACCAGTTTAAGAGGGAGTGGGACAAATATTTACCCCATCTGTTGTTTGCTTACAGAAAGGTTCCCCAGGAATCCACAGGGTTTTATGCTTTGAGTTGTTGTATGGGCATAGGGTGAGGTGGCCTCTAGATTTAATTTGCGATGAGTGGGAAGGTGACTGTGAATTCCACAAGGAGTCTGCTGTGGCATATGTCCTAAACCTCAGGGCAAGGCTCAGGGATCTCATGGGCTTGGCCCAGGAGAACCTGGCAGAAGCCCAACAACGGAAAAAGGTCTGGTATGACAGGAATGCTTGAGGTGGAGAGTATGCTATAGGCCAGCAGGTAATGGTTCTCATTCCTGTCAGACACAACAAGCTGCAAGCAGCTTGGGAAGGACCCTACAAGGTTGTAAGAAAGGTCAGTGATGTTAACTACATAGTATAACTGCTAGGCAGGAGGCAAGGGCACACATTGTACCATGTTAATATGTTGAAACCTTACCATAATAGGGAGGCACTTTTGCTGAGTATTTGCAGTGGATTGCAGGAGTAGTCTGAGGGAGATTTGGTGACTGATCTCCTTAGAGATGCTCGGACTGACACCTCAGTTGAAAAGGCAGCAATGTCCCAGCAGCTATCTCCTACCCAGGTTCGAGAAATCCGAGCAGTGTTACAGGAGTTTGGGGATGTGTTCACTGGGAAACCAGGGTGCACCCACCTGGTGCAGCCCCAGGTGGATACAAGTCCCAAATGGCCTATTAGGCAACCCCCTTATAGGGCGGCCGAGAGAGTCAAACAGACTCTGAGGGAGAAGATACATGAAATGTTGGAACTAGGTGTAATTCAAGAGTCCAACAGTCCCTGGGCCTCCCCAGTGGTGCTGGTGCCAAAGAAGTATGGCAGCACCAGGTTCTGTGTAGACTACAGGAAATTAAATAGTCACACAGTCAGATGCTTACCCCATGCCTAGGACAGTTGAAGCCCTAGAGCAGCTGGGTGGGGCTAAGTAACTTACCTCCATTGATCTTACCAAGGGTTACTGGCAAGTGTCCTTGACTCCCAGTGCTAGAGAGAGGTCAGCCTTTGTGAATCCTTTTGGCTTGTATGAGTTCACAAAGACTTCCATTGGGATGAAAAATGCCCCAGTGACTTTCCAGAGGCTGGTATATAAAATTCTAGCAGGAGCAAGAGATTTTTCCCTTGCTTGCCAATATGATATTGCCATCTACAGCCATTCCTGGCAAGAACACCTTCAGTATGTCATGGAAGTGCTGGGCAGATTACAGAGGGCAGGGATGACCATTAAGCCAAGCAAATGTCAGGTGGGTATGGCAGAAGTCTCCTACCTGGGACATAGAGTGGAGAGTGGTAAGATCAGGCCAGAACCTGCCAAAGTGGAAGCCATTCAGCCATGGCCTGCACCTGTTACCAAAAAGCAGGTGAGTGTATTCTTAGGGACAGCAGGTTACTACAGAAAGTTTGCCCTCAGTACTAGTACCACAGCTGCTCCCCTCACAGACCTGACAATGAAAAAGAGGCCAGATAAGGCAGTGTGGACCACAGCATGTGAGCAGGCATTCCAGAAGCTTAAAGATGCTTTGGGAGGACCCCATGTGTTAGCCAGACCAGTTTATAGCAAATAATTTGTTGTGCAGGTGGATGCTTTAAACAATAGGATGGTGGATGTACTTAGCCAGATTTCTTCAGAGGGAGAAGAGTACCTAGTAGTTTATCTCAGTCATAGGCTCTAAGCCAGGGAGGAATGCTATGCAGCTGTAGAAAAGGAATGCCTAGCCATAGTGTGGGCACTGCAGAAACTTCAGCCTTGTCTGTAAGGAAGAAAAGTCACTGTAGTTACAGATCACAATCCCCTAATATTGTTTCACTGAGCCAGCCAGCAAAATGCCAAGTTGCTAAGATGGAGCCTAGGGTTGCAAGCATATGATATGTCAGTGGAGCACTGCAGTGAGATTGGCAATGCCAATGCAGATGGGCTCTCAAGATAGGGAATGGAGTAAGGTATACTCAGATAGACCTAACCCTCTCAAGCAAAGTTTCTCGAGGGTCGCTTGAAAACTAGCTTGAGTTCTCGGGGGGTGGGGGGGTGAAAACTGAAAGTCTGCCAGCCTATATAGATAGAATTTTGTAGATAATTCTATGTCATTGTAAATAATATAATCCACAGGCTTGTTTTATAAATGTAAAGAGAACTATATGTTATGATTACACTATATGTTGTACTGAGCTTCAAAATCGTAACCACAGTGCTCCCTGATGGAAGAAAGCTGTTAAGTAAAGAAGTACAACTGTGTTTGATCTCAAGCTCAGAGACAAGATGTCTGGGCTAGCAAATTCTTTCTATTGTTTAAGACAGAGATAATTATTAAATTTTACATGTAAAAGTGTCTTTTATTGCTGTGGCTTCCTGGCCAGGTGCAGCTTAAAAAGAAATGTAAAATTTGAATTTCTGTTAGCCTGGGAACTAAAGGAGAAGTGCTAAAATGATGTAATGTGGAATGACTCAGCAGCACTGGGTATTATCAATTTTAGACTTTCTCAGAGCGAAAGATAGAGCATTTTGTATCTTGTCTGGGATCTAGTAAGAACATCCACTCATCAGCATGTGCTTGCTTTGTATGCAATTAGTATTTAGAACAGTGATTTCTCTTAGAGTTAGATAGGAATTTAGCCAGCTTAGTCTATCTGTTTTCTATATCTGTGTCAGACTATCCTGCAATATTGTTTTAATGTTTCCTGTGATTTCTGAACTCTTGATTAACACTGTGTTGAACTGATGAGATTTGTCTTTTGTTTTTATTTATTATTAAATATTTTTAAACCTTTCAACTGTGGCTGTTTTGTGTAGAGATAATTTAAGCTCTAGAGTACATTGCATGTATTTGGTTATACTGTTCAAGCCACTCCAATAGTCCTGTTGCTCAGTCACACTATTTGGGTAACAGTAACATTATACAGTAAAATTGGTCACTATTTGGGATGGGCCTTATAGTAGCTGATGTTAGTGATTGGTGGCAGTTGGTACTACCTTTTAGTCTGGGTAGAAAGGGGGCATAGCTGGAGAATCTGTGCCAGCTTTCCCCAGGAGTGTCTGTATGTTTGTATATAAATCAAATCTTAAAGTGTGTGTGTGTCAGCTACTTGGGCAAGGACACAAAGCACTGGTTGGATAGAGAGGGTGTTGGTGGTTTTAGCTTGACCACTAGGCTGAGGTTCTGAACCCTATAGCTGTGCCAGTGGGGAGTCTTACTGGGGATCTGGAGAGAAAGGGAGAAACCAGAGTCAGACTGACTGTGATCTCTGTGTACTCTTAAGGGAAATTATACTTTACTGTTTGTGTATTTGTTATCCTCCCAATGTGCATGCCCCTCACTGGTGCTAGTGGTGAGAATTGAGCCTCCTTGATTACTGGGTCAGTGTATGGGCATCACAAAGGTTACTTGTATTGTTACACAGCTAGGCTTCTAAACAGCTTAGTGCTATTAGGCTAGTAGCCTCATATGACACTATAAAGCTATCTGCCTATGCCGGCCTCCCAAGTGGTTATTCCCCAAATGGTCTTCTGATGTCATCTACTATATGTTCATCTACACTCTTGTATAACTCAGACTTGTGCAGTGGCACTTGCATTAAGTACAATGTTCTGTAGTCGTAGGGGTTCTGTTTTCACTGCAGTTGACTGTGTATGTCTAGTCAGCAGATCAGACATGGTATTCTACAGTTACTTCTCCAATAGTATGGACTGCCAGTATTTTGATACTTGCACAAGCCTACACATCCATTTCATGCAGCCCTCCCAACCTGTTGTCTCCCACATGGCCTGCTGATGTCATCTATTGTAAGTTCACCTGAAATCTGTAGAAATCATGTGTCATGGCACTTGCGTTAAGTACTGTGTTATGTAGAAAAAAACACAAAAAAACTACTAAAATAAAAAGAAAATGGCTTCAGAAAGCAGCCAGTGGTTTTTAAGTGCATTAAGCACTTTTCGTTTAATAAAAATCAAACTTCTTCAAATGCGTACATACCAAATACAAATTTCAGTTAAACAAAATTCCAGGAAGTGCTTGAGCCAGTTGGCTCACATGCTATGATGACATCAGCAACAATAATTAACCCTTCCTGTTCTGCACACTGTGAAATAATACTGTTTAAAACTAAAACAATGCTGACATCCATAAGCAAAGACATTTGAAGGTACGGTTTAAAAAATCAATCATAAACAAATTCTGTTCATGGGTATTGCTTTAAACGACAAAAACTAATAAAGTTCTCACTGCAGTCAGTTGTGTGTGTCTAGTCAGCGGAGTAGACATGGTGTCCTACAGTTTCTTCTCCAATGGCATGGATTATCAGTATTTTAATACTTGCACAAGCCTACATGTCCATTTCATGCAGCCATTCCAATCTTTTGTCTCCCACATGGCCTGCTGATGTCATCTACTATAAGTTCACCTGCACTCCTGTATAAATCAGATTTGTGCCGTAGTGCTTGCATTAAGTCCTGTGTTTTGTAGTCTGTGTTTTTAGATTTGTGTGTGTGTGTGTGTGTGTGTGTGTGTGTGTGTGTGTGTGTGTGTGTGTGTGTGTGTGTTTGTGTCTGTCAGCTATTGCTTGACATTGCCAAGAGCATTTTACACCAGCATGTGGGACACTTATCCTGTCTTTAACAGACTCTGCTGATATCATCAGCTATAAAGTGCTGTCTGACATGCACCACTTCAGAATTCAACTGTGACACTTGCATAAAGTACTGTGTCCTGTAGTCTGTGTATTTAGGTCAGAGTTCTCTTTTCACTGCAGTCAACTTGGTGTGTGTTTGTGCTCTTGACATTATAGAGAACCTTTTACATCAATAAGTGGGACACTGTTATTACCATAGTCTCATCACAAGACACTGCCGATGTCATCATCTATAAAGTGTTGTCTGACACAATCCAAGTCAGACTTGAGCTGTGGCACTTGCATAAAGTACTGTATTCTGTAGTCTGTTTACTTAGATAGGTAGGGGTTCTATTCTCATTGCTGTCAACTGGCTGCATGTGTGTGTGTTTGTGCTCTTGCTTGACATTACACAGTCTTTTACATCAGCATGTGGAACACTGTTATTACACCAGACACTGCTGATGTCATTAGTTATAAAGTGCTGACACACTCCAAGTCAGAATTGAGCTGTGGCGCTTGAATAAAGTATTGTGTTCTGTAGTTTGTGTACTTAGGTAGGGATTCTATTCTCATTGCAGTCAACTGTGTGTGTGTGTGTGTGGGTGTGTGTGTGTGTGTGTGCGTGTGTCTGTCTGTCTGTGAGCTGTTCCTTGACATTATTGAGAGCATTTTACAACAGCATGCAGGACACTTATTCTGGCCTCAACATACTCTGCTGATGTCATCAGCTATATGATAGTTTTGAATATGCAGTAATCCCATCAGGGCAGTGTCAGACAGTGTTCTTGTGGCCAGGCAAATGTTATCTCATCCTCTACCAGACAGATTACAGTAATATGGCTTTAATCTATTCACATACATCATGACATGGTTTGTAGCATTTGTGTTATGTTGATGAGAAAGACCTATGGTCTTTCCAGAGACACTTTTTAGATCTAAGCTGATAAACTTAGTGGAAGTAAGGCAACCTGCAGTGCTGTTGTGATTTCTTCCTCCCAAATAGTAATCACTTATAGCTGCAATCCATTAATAATCTACAACATATAAAAAGGCAACCCTGTTGCTAGATAAGCTGTTGTTGAGGAGAGTCGAGTTCTATATGTTTGGAACCTTGAGAGAAAGCATTTTCTTCAGGATATCTGTACAGAAGAGTACTGAATCTCAGAAGGTATGCCTCCATTTTGCCACCTACATACTGCATATGCTGGAATGTATTTAACAATAATGTGAAGCACAAGCTTTTACACTGTCATCTGTATGCATTACTTAGAAGTGTAGTGATGGCATGGCCATGTTTGTCAAGGCATTTCAGAGGTAGAGATGACAAAATAAAGGCTGTGAAGTAAGAAACTGCAATGTGTATAATTACTTTCTAAGATTTATCACTCCAAACATATGGTTCACATCCCAGGTCACTCCATGATATTCAGACTTGAGGATTGTATGACAGCATGGTATTTTATTTTCCCTTTCAATAATTTTCTTCATTTCAGTTTCTTTTTTTTGCCACTTTTGTGCAATGCACCACATAGTGCAAACACTGGAACCAGATATATTGCACATATGTGTGCTCCAATTATTCAGGTTACAGTTTACAGCAAGTCATTCCTGCCACTGGTATAGAGGTTTGAATTTACCTTAAAATATTGATGACAAATTAACAGTACTGTATAGCTGGGAAGTGTTGTATGTGAACCCATGACCTTTGACTACTGTCTAATACTGCACTGTTGGTTTGGCCTACAGACTAATGCATGCATAGGTTGTGTTTACATTTGAGAGATGCCTGCTCACTTCAATATTAGAATATTGAACTGTTGGTTTGTGCTACACAGTAATGCATGCATACTTGCTTTTACAGTTGATATATGCATACTCACTTTGATATAAATGTATAAAATACCCAAAAATGCTTTTCATGATACCATAACAGTACTGTCCTCCTGCATACATACCACATGCTTATCTCATCCAGGCTAATCTAGTAGCATGGGTTCTCACATTCAGTTCTCTCTCTGTGACAGCTGTGGACAAAAACAGAACAGCAACGAATATCATTACAAATACCAGTCCTGACTGTATTCAGAGTTTAACTCTTATAAATAGTCTCTGTAATTTACACTTACACATCTGTAGGGTGCCCCCAGTCCTACATTCCTCAAAACAACATTTGAGGGTATCCCTCTACCTCCTCCAGAGGTCTTTGTAATGGTGTCTACATTGCTCACCAGTGCGAAGGATACTGGTAGCACTGGTCACAGCCTGGTCAAGACTATCCCATGCCTCTGACTTATTATCTGAGCTGGAATAGTCCCTTTGCAATAGCCTGGGACCATGCCCCTTCACTAGGAGTCAAATAAACACTTTGGAGTCCTGGATACCCCATCTTTGAGCATGTAATCTCAATCCCTCACCATGCATACCTGCCATGACTACTATGGATCAAAACTAATGTAGAATGATGTTTTCCCACCAGTTGCAGTTATTGCATTTACTGGGAATGTGCACACTGTTTGAAAGTGTTGAGTGATGCTTACCAACATGCAAACATGTTGCTTGGCAATGACCACCTTCAAGCACCACATTTGTATGGTGTTAAGTGGAGAAAATATAAAAGTATTTGAAAGTGTTACACACACCTGTATTGGAACCCATTAACATCTGGCCCCAAAAAGGAATGGATCATTGCACTAATATGTGTATTTTAGAGACTGAATAACAACTGGCAGATTTAATTGCTTTTGCATCCACTTGCTACTTAACTCACTCTGTGGTAGCAGCTATTAATGCACTTAATGCAGTGATATGTTCCTCTTTGAGACCAGATGGTACTGGGTCCAAATACAGTAGTATCTAATAAGTTAACTATTTTTGTATCAGTGTTTCTGCTTGTTGATGCGTGATGCATACCGTCATGCAATAATGCTTTAGAGGCTATAAATAGGAAACAGAACAGTGGTGGCATGTGGAGCAAGCAGGGAGAAGAACAATAGGAATTTCCTGCTAAACTGTGACAGTTTGGATTGATTGTATGAAATATATATACTGCAAAACTGATGCTGTGGCAGCATCTGTTAATACATCTGTTAATGCATTGATATATTCCTTGTTGTTTGGGCCAGATGATACTGGGTTCTAATACAGTTATCTGTAGTACTTTTACAGATGTCTATGATACATTGACATTCATTTATACACAGTTGTCATTCAGCATCACTTAGTGATGGTGTGTGACATACACCATCACGCAATAGTGCTTTATAAAAAAGATATAGGGAAGATAGGACAGTAGTGACATGGGGAGCAAGCATGTGGGAGTACAAAGGAAAATCCTTGTTAAACTGTGACAGTTACTAGTGATTGCATAAAATAAATGTGCTACTTAACTGACTCTGTGGCACCACCTATTAATGCTTTGATCCATTCCTTTTTGGGTCCAGATGGTACTGGGTTCAAATCCAGGTGTATGTATATGCTATTCAGACAGTTCATGCTAATGTACAACCTATTTATTCTATCAACTTTCTAGGTATGGAAATGCAGTATTACATATCTGTACATGTTTTGTGGGCCATTGTCCCTCCATTACGTATGCCTTTGGTCTTGCTCAAAGGGTATGTTTCTGTTTCACTGTAACACATGTCTATGCAACATTGTATGTCCCTATGTCTGTCTCCATTGTAGAGAAATGTTATGCAGAATCAGTGCTATCTGTGTAGCCATGGTGGTCATTGTGGCATTTTGCACAAACCTGTGGTGCTTTGACTTACACAGAATTGTTATCCATGCTTGCATGCAAGGTTTCATGGCCAGCAACACTGCTGTGTGCCGCAAAACCTTGGTTAGATGCATTGCACCTCATTAATATGCATTGTGCAATGCGGCTCGATGTCCATCAAAGTAGCAGGTACACTCCATGCAGGCTCCGCACAAGGTCTACATGGAGATTATTGAATCCTGGGGAAAGTGTGTGTGTGTGTGTGTGTGTGTGTGTGTGTGTGTGTGTGTGTGTGTGTGTGTGTGTGTGTGTGTGTGTGTGTGTGTGTGTGTGTGTGTGTGTGCATGCATTCTATGACCTAGATCTGAAGAAGTTTGCTGACAGAGCAAACAAAAAGTGCTTAATCTTATTAAATCTTTTTGGCTTTTACTAGTCTGCATTGGTTTTGCTGCTACCTGACTTGTTTACTGGTCAACTATTATTTAAAAAAAATAATTTTGAACCGTAATTCTTTGGAAGAATTATTGCACAATTTTGGAACTGGAACATTCATCTGGAAAATCTTGAGAAAGCCTCATTATTAACAAGTGGACAATGCAGCTTTGAATTTGTTTGGTGGTGCTACGGTAGCATTGTCACCTCACAGTAAGACATTGTCCTGTTCGATTCTCAGCTAGAGCGTCTTCTGTGTGGAGACATGCGTGAATGGGCGTGCCTTCGTTGAAGGTTGTGTGTCAGAGCTGGCAACTCGGCACGTAAAAATCTACTGCCAACCATTAGCGGACCAGAGTTCCGCTGTGGTGACCCCCAACTGTGAAAAGCCGAAAGACACAACAAATTAGCCATTTTCTTCTTCCTTGTCTCATCAATGAAAAGGGGTTCACAGCTGCTAGCTTATGAATTGAAATAATGAAAGCAAATTTGCTAACCAGAAACTGATTGATTTTAATCACTTGAAGTCCAACCCCCAAACTACCAAAGCACACACAAAATAAATCATGCTTTTTGCAGAAGAGCAAGCCCAGAGCCATTGTCCCTCATACCCTCTTACTTAAACATATTAATTCCAGAGAGGCAAAACATTGGGGAAAAAAGAAACACTCCACAGGGGTAAGCAGTGTTGGTAAGTAAACTGCAATCCTGTAGTTTGTAATAGTAAACCTGATCAGGGAAAGGAGCCACTGAGGAAATTGGATTAAGAAGTTACTGTCTGATGAACTAATTGTCAATTCTTTGTAGAGAACTTAAATCCAATATCATTTTAATTAAAATATAGTAGTTCTCTCTTCTGCTGTTTCATTACATCAAAGGCTTTTTTGGGCATCTATCTGATGCAAAAGGTTTAGCTCCTCTCCTTCAGTCCTCGTTATAAGGATGCTAGGGGATATATTTTACATAAGATGGATACTAAATGGCATTTAATTTCTTTTTAGAAATAAAAATATGCCAAAGCTTTTAAGCTCGTTTGGGTATGCACTAGGAAAACAAAACATTTCAGTTCAATAGCAATATGTATTTGACTCTCTTAGACTTCTAATTGAAACATCTTACCAGAATCACAAATATTGGGTTTCCTAGTTCTGAAATGGCTTATGTTCCTTTTTTCAGTGGGATTAATTCCACAGTTGTTTTAGAAGAGGATGTTTGTCCGCAGTCACTGTATTTACCTAGCACTACCCATTACAGATGCTGTCAGAAGTGGTTTGTCACTTCAGTTATCAAAGGTGTGCTTGCAGAGCTCCCCCCTTTTAAGGACACATCACTTGGTATTCCACCCATCCTATGCTTTGAAACAATGCATTCTTGTATCATACTCACTATAATGGTAGATGAGTTATAAATACCCCTGTGCCCACAGTTGCATCCTACCCCCCATCCCCCTGCAGACCATTTGTGTTTCTTACGGGATACATTGTTTAAAGTTGTCAGCCATGTTACATTTCTTCTGTATGAGTTTGCTGATTGATGAGATTCATCTTTGCTTGGCTTGCACTCCCCCATGAGGCTGATACAGGATCTGACCTCTTGCAATACAAAGGCCTTAATGACAGAATAACAAAGTTTAATGGTTGAGTTGTATGAGTAATGAATGCAGTCTTAAAACCTTTTCTAATATGGGTTCCTCCACCAGCATGGTATAGTACATCTGTTTGGATGAGAACAGGTTCTAAATGTAGGGAGACAAAATGTGATGACTGTGCTTTGGCACTAGGTATCTAAGTCCAGCTTTCAAAGGTTCATTTGTACTAGCTGCATACTGGAATTTGTGCCATATACCAAGATGATGAGATGAATTCTAGAAACAAGGAAAGAAGGATCCTTCCTAGGTATCATTTCCCTAAGGAAATGACCTATAGGAGCTTCCCTTTGACTTTGTTTAATTTTGTTTAATGTTTCCGTGTAGATTTTTTATTCTTGTGAGCCATTGTAACTAGATATTCTATCCTGCACATGCTGTCTGTGGCTATTGTAGCTTTCTATACATTTGTTTTGAAACTAACCACAAGTCAAGAGCTACATCTCAAAACTGATCACTGCTCATAGAGAAACATGTTTTCCAGCCTTGCATCCTTCTGAAAGGACCCAGCTAGGATTTTGGAGACAAGGACATTTCAATCATCTACAGTTAGGGTTCAGTGCTTAAGGCTTTACCTTTATATTCCTACTCATTCCAGTAGTTTTTGTTATCAACTCAGATTATTAAAAAAGTTCTTCATGCGCATTGCTCTGATGGTTGCATAATGTATTTTTACACAGTTAAAGAGTGTAATAAGATAGGAATTCAACCTCTAATGGAACTGCATTCTTAAAATAATTTCAATATGTTCCTGATGAGGACAACATTAATATTTACATTTGATCGGACTTGGGAAAGCTTTCTTATATTATTCTGCACATTTTTTTTGTTTACATTAACAGTTAATTTTGGTTGGGGGTGCAGGCTGGGGATGCATGCCTAATGTGTTGTAGCACAGAATTTAATCTGATTAGATTAATTTCATGTTGCACACATTTGTGATATTTTTGGCAGAGAATGCAGTTTAAATTAGCTTGTTTTAATATTGCACACACACTGACGACAAAGCTTTATAACTGGCATTCTAGTTTTGTGATAAAATAAATGAAGAGAGAAAAACTTCATACTCTAAACTGTGGTTTGAATCCCACAGCCTTCATTTCCTTGATATGTGACTGTAGACAAATAAATAAATTATTATATTGCTTTCTTCCTAGAAAATGTGAACTACTGCACAGAAGGTTCAGGTTAGTTAATAAGGAAAAATAAATGTAACTTGCTATTCCAAATTTTGATGCAGCCATCTGTAAGTATCAGTTTTGGTGATTTTGCATATTGAGACAACAATACTTGATGGAACATGGCTTTTTTCAACTTAACCTCCTTTAGTATAGATCATATTACATATCTGGACCTGGATCAAACATGAATCTATTCTGTCGTACCGGTCAGAAAGTGACAATGCAAAAACTCACATGGAAGAATATTTTTTTTTTACTCTAGCTGTAGAATATGGAATTATATTCTTTCCTGATTTTTTCTTCAGTCTGTAGATCTGCAACATATCAAATGATGCTCTTTAATGTATTGGGGCTGTTTATTCCTTAGCCAGAAGAAACTAATGATTTTATTGCAGTTATCTTAGCCCCTAAGCCTCAAACCTGTGTTTGAAGGTCAGCCTTTTTTTAAAGAGAAATAACATTTTTCCTTTCTTTTTTATGTCCTACTTTGAAAAGAATTTGATTGAAATAGTAAAGTTTTCTACACAATATATGACTGTTTCTACAATAATAAGATGAGATCAAACATGACAGCACAGAAAAGCAAGGAAACTTAGAGCGTTTTCTGGAGAAAATGACCTTCTTCAAATGCCTCACACACTTCAACTAGTTGTTGCTGGTATGCCCCCACAGGAGACACTCTGTGCCTGCACATAATGCATAAAGCAGTTAAACAATGCAATATGATAAGAATTCAATCTCTTACTGAAATGCATTCATAAAATAAAATAATTTCAATGTATAATTTTTATGCATTCATACATTCAAAAACTACTGGATCAGTCTAACTTTATATTTGTTAAGTTCAGCTGTTGGTTTGTTGGGATCCTTTGTAATGCAATATTAATTCTACTCATCAGGCAGTCTTCTTAAGGTTAGTGACTCTTCAGAACATTACCAGGTACATACAAAATTCATATATTCTGATTAGTATCTCATAATATAAAGTTGAGATGAGCTGGAGTCAACCCTAAGTGTGCAGTTTACTGTCCTAAGTAGCATTCTGTAGTGCTTCACAAAGTTCAACTATTATATCAACCTATACTTCATATTTTGTATCATTATTGCAGAGTCTGTATTTGCGGTGGTGGTGCTGCAGTACCTCACAATAAGACCTTGTCCTGTTCGATTCTCAGCTAAAGCATCTTCTGCGTGGAGACATGCATGAGTGGGCGTACCTTCATTGAAGGTTGTACGTCAGGGCTGGCAACTTGGTACGTAAAAATCTACTGCCAATCATTAGCGGACCGGAGTTCCACTGTGACGACCCCTAACCGGGGAAAAGCCGAAAGACACAAACAAATTGCAGCGTCTGTATTTTGAAGCTGTCCCTCCACATCACAATGCACAGCAGTTTGGTTCTGCTGAAATACCATAATTTAAGCAGTTCTGAAAACTGTGAAATCTTGTAAATACATCAATACATTCTGTAAAGAAAGGTCACAGAGTGCAGAATCAGAAAAAGGTTTTTGCAAACACTCCATATACATGAAAAAATTCTAGTTTCCCTTGAGATCAAAGGGACGTGTGAGTTAAATTTAAGTGCAGTGATAAACTGGATTACGTTGCTGAGTCATAGGAGAAAGAACAAGAGGTTAATAAGATATTGACATGTTCTTAATGGAAAATTGCCTGCAGAGTCAACTCTGGCCGGCAATATTAATCAAGAGTTGGGTGTAGCAGGTATTTACAGCTATTATTACCAGTAGACTTTCATTTTTCTCATGAAGCTCCAGACACCGCAATGGTTTCATGACTGTAGTTATTGGAGATTTTTAAGACATTACATGTTAAGCTATGGCATAACAGAGCCTGTAATTTATAGTTACATCCATTAACAGCAGGACAGCCCTTCTATGCTGAGTAACAGACAGGTGTGTGTATCTGATTACTGGGTCCTCAAGATCTGTAAGGCTTGTTTCTAAAAAAAAAGAACTGAATAATGTAAAAAAAATTACTTATAAGATCTTTAGTATGAAAAGTCCTCTTGTAATAATTGCACTTACTTGGAATGACATCTAGTTAGCAAGCAGCTCCTCCACTCATAATTATAAAGACACCAAAGTCTGTTTAACCAAATAAATACATTAAAGCCATACTAGATGGTTAATATTTTTCAAGGTTATATGTCTATATGCTGGTGAGTTGCAATCTGAATTCATTGTTAAAAGTGCAAACTTCTGCCATATAGGAATCATAGCAGTAGTGCAGTGATGGTGTTAGATAGGTGCAGGGTGCATATCAAACTTCAAAAAAAGAAGAAGAAAGACTAAAAATTACTCTCTTCAACATCCTCTAATGTCTTTTACTCAACATAACAGGAATTTTTTTTAAAAATGTGAATAATAGACTTATATTAGCATGTCACTCTAATGGCTACTAAAAGCAGATGACATGTTAGATTAAGAGTTATATTTGTCTGGCAATGTGACACAGAAAACGAATGCTCTAAGCTGTTAATGTGCTTCATCCTATACGTCGCGTGTCTCATGTATTCAAACAGACACTAAAGCGATGTAGTGGATTCAAGATATTTATTGTACATAAACACATCATGAATTGTAACTGGAACATGTACATCAAATTACATAAGCTAACTGACTCGCTTATTACTTCAAACGCATTCATGTGCATCGCCATTCAAGGCTGCATTCACTCTGACTGACTGTACAAAATGACATTTTAGCTTCTGGAGATGTGGGTCTGAAGCTGTGTGATTTCTTAGTTCATCAAGATGTGACGATGAAAAATGTCTGATTCCATGACTTCGAAGTCTGCTTTCTCAGTTTCACGTTGGTCTGTTGTTTGGGTGGTCATGACAAAGCATTGTGACAAAGCATCTGCAAGGTATAAATATTTACCTATTGTACAGACCTTAATGAAATTGTACTTTTGCAATTTTAACATCACACATTGCAGGCATGCTGGGGCTGTATCCATTGTTGTTTTAAAAATTGTCACCAAAGGTTGGTGATCAGTATAAGTATAATCACTGAACTTCGAACATGCGAACACTACTGCCAAAAACTCTTTCTCGATTTGTGCATACTGCATTTCAGTTTGGGTTAAAGTTCTGGATGCATAGGATACTTCTATGCCTTCCTGCTGTGCCAAGACCATACTTTGAAGATCACACGAAAGGGTTACAGGTTTGTGAACATCATAATATCTCAGTGTGGGTGGGCTGACAATTTTCTTCTTCAGAATATCAAATGCTCTTTGGTGCTGTTCCAACCAAGACCAGTTTACATTTTTGTGTGTCAACTCAAGTAAGGGTGCCGAAAGCTCACTCAAATCTGGGATGAACTTTCTTCAATAGTTGACCATACCAAGAAAACATTGTAAAGATGTGGCATTTTCTGGAACTGGCATCTTAAGAATAGCTACTTGCTTAGATGGATCTGGTTGTAAGCCAGAAATGGTAAACAAATGTCCAACATAAGTAACTTCTTTCAGTTTGAATTTGCATAACTGAGGCTTCAGTTTAAGACTGGCTTCACGTGCATGGTCTAGAACATTACTGAGATTTCTGTCATGTTCGTCTTCACTATTGCCCCCTACAATAATGTCGTCTATTATGAAAGCACATCGATAACCAGAAAATTTTTGCTCAATTGCACGTTGAAATACTTCACTGGCAGAATTTATCCCAAATGACCTTCTCAAAAATCTGTATCTACCAAATGGTGTACTGAAAGTGGTTAACAATGAAGATTTGCAATCCAGCTAAATGTGCCAAAAGGAACTTTTTACATCTAAGACTGACAAAATAGTGGTATATGGCATGAAAGTACCTACTTCTTCTACTGTATACATTGGATAATGAGGACATTTAAGTGCTTTGTTTATGTCTCATGGATCAATACATATTGAATATCATCTAAGCTTTTCTTATGAGCTATGACCATGGGGGATACCCATTCAGTCAGTTTTTCTACTGGAGTTAGGACACCTAAATTCACGATTTTGTCAAGTTCTGCTTTTACTTTGCTCTGCATTGCTACCGGAATCTTCCTTGCTGGTCTGACAACTGGTCTTACTTTATGGTTTAACTTCATTGAATATGTGATTATGAGTTTGCCAAGCTCACCTTTGAAAATATGGGCATATTCACTAAAATATTCTGTGTAAACCTATCGTTGTTGTTCATACTTAAATGATGGATCTCTTTAATAAATGAAATCAGTCCCATTCTCACACTGTCTTTGAGGCCTAACAGTGATTGCACGTGTCTTCTGACTACATAAAACTACAAGTCATAGCTGTTTGCAGTAGAATGGCATGAAAGACCTACTGCGCCATCAGTTTGGATCTCTTCACCAGCATAAGCAACTGGTTTTGCACACTTTGCTGAATCAAAATTCTCAACAGCTTGTACCTTGGCAAACATTTGTGCTGATATAACATTGCACTTAGATCCAGTGTCTACTTTAAGCTCTATAGGTTTCCCATTAATTTATAGTGGGAGTGGTAAGCATTAAGTAGCCTATCTACCACAAGAGGAGTGGTTTCTGGCCCAGAAATTGTAGTTTTTGGCCATCTGGGCAGTTTTTCCATCTCTTTCAACTTTTCTGGTTTATAAGCCTGTACTTGAGCTTGTTTCCCACTTCTCCTGTAATTACTCTAGTCCAGATACAAATTTGCTGTATCCATGACTGTTTGTAAGCTTCTGAGCTTCCAAGCCTTTCTGTGTTGGAGGGAAGCCTTCTAGCTTATCAGTGGGAGTGGTAAGCACTAAGTAGCCTATCTACCACAAGAGGAGTGGTTTCTGGCCCAGAAATTGTAGTTTATTGGCCGTTTGAGCAGTTTTTTCCATCTCTTTCAACTTTCTGGTCTAAAAGCCTGTATTTGCACTTGTTTACCACCTTTCCTGTTACTAGTCTAGTCCAGATACAGATTTGCTGTATCCAGAACTGTTTGTAAGCTTCTGAGCCCTCCAAGCATTTGTGTGTTGGAGGTAAGCCTTCTAGCTTGTCAGTGGGAGTGGTAAGCACTAGATAGCCTATCTACTACAAGAGGAGTGGTTTCTGGCCCAGAAATTGTAGTTTATTGGCCGTTTGGGTAGTTTTTCAATCTCTTTCAACTTTCTGGTTTAAAAGCCTGCATTTGCGCTTTTCCCGCCTTTCCTGTAACTAGTCTAGTCCAGATACAGATTTCCTGTATCCAGGACTGTGTGTAAGCTTCTGAGTACCCCAAGCCTTTCTGTATTGGAGAGAAGCCTTCTAGCTTATCAGTGGGAGTGGTAAGCAGTAGGTAGCCTATCTACCACAAGAGGAGTGGTTTCTGGCCCAGAAATTGTAGTTTATCGGCCGTTTGGGCAGTTTTTCCATATCTTTCAACTTTCTGGTTTAAAAGCCTATGTTTGCACTTGTTTCCCAGCTTTCCTGCAACTAGTCTAGTCCAGATACAGACTTGCTGTATCCATAACTATTTGTAAGCTTCTGAGCAGTGCCAAAGTCTGCTCTTCAATTTTTCCCTTAGCTCTGCTAGTTCTCGACTCTCCTGCACTTTTACTAGCTTATTATTCTAGCACTTTACCAGACTTCTTGTAGCCATTATTGTAGCACACAAAAGTGTTACCAGCACTAAACGTTCTACAAGGAAACAGATCCAGTACTTATTATTAATGCCCACCCCTCTAGGCATATCTAAAAGTCAGTTCCCTGTGATTTTTCCTATTAACTTGGTGAATTTGGGAATCTTGAGGCAATGTAGCAACTGCATCATGTACACAGACAACACTCTCCTCTTACCTCCCAACACTCAGACTTACAAGAGATGCACTTATATATCCAAACTGGAAGCCACGCAGTCTCCAGCCAAGACCAGAATAGCTGGTTAAGAGGAGAAGATCAACACTTGCACTACACCACATGGAACACATAGCCTTCCAGAATACACATCAGCACTGTCTTCACATAAAAACACAAACCACACACCCATGGTCACAGAGGCTCTCAATAAATATCTACCCAAACAGCAGAGATCTCCAAGGCAGAAAGGCACTCGACCACCACAACACAACGCTAATCATGAGACACATAATTCTCCTAAACAGTGTGCCACTCAACCAAAGCCCCTAAGGCAAAACAGCATGCCCAACACACTAGTCATAAGTAACTCAATAGTGAGGCACACTGATGTCCCACTCACTAGGTTGAATAAGGAGAAAATTACAGTCAGCTGCCTGTCAGGTGCCAGGATCCACCACATAATGCACACATTCAGGTTCCTCAACAACAGGTACAAATATGACTTAGTCATTGTACATGTGGGTGTGAATGACCTGAGATGTACCTCCCTTGACTACATAAAAAGAGACATGGGGGAGCTCTCAGATTATGTAGCCCAGGCGGGTATGACCCTAGCACTGAGCAGCATTCTACCATCACCCAGAATGATACCACAGTACAAGCAGAAAATGATTGATTTCAACAATTTGCTAAGTTTCTGGTGTCATTCTAAGGGGATCTAGTATCTGTCTGCCTGGGATGACATGACTGACAAACCTCGATGCTTTGCCAGAGATGGCCTGCATCTGTTATCCCTGGGCTTCCGGATACTGGCTAAGGCTCTGCCCACCCCTATAGTGCCTTTTGTAGGTGGTGTTCCAAAGACCAAATTACCACCGTAACAGCTACAAACAAATGCAGTCTTAGGGTAATGCTGCTCAATGCTAGAAGGCTAAATCTCAAAATGCACTCACTCAAAGCACTCCTTAAAATGGAGAACATCGACATTTGTGCTGTAAAAGAGACCTGGTTCGAGGCAGCAGAAAGCACCTCATGCACTACCAGGCTATAACTCATTCCACACCTTTCGGCCCCAGAACTTGGACTGAAGCTCCAATGGAGGTGATGTTTCTATATTCATAAAGGATGTACACACCTCCAGACTGGTAGCCCAACATAATGCATCAGAGATATTTCAGGTGCAGCTAACATTGGGTAAGATAGCAATTCAGGTCGTAGTCTGCTATAGGTCCTAACCATGTCCTAAGACTCACACTCCATGTTCCTAAGCACCTTGGAGAATATTAAGGTCCAACCTAACACTCTCATACTAGGTGACTTCAACTACCCCTCCATTAACTGGGAAAACTACTCATGTACGAATGCACTTGCCCAAGATTTCCTGGAATTCATTAATTCCAATGCCCTGCACCAGCTTGTTCTTACCCCCACTAGAGGTAGTAGCATCCTTCACCTGGTCATTACAAATATGGGCCACCCTTGGTCTACACCAATAGTCAATTCCTCCCTGGTTAGATCCAACCACAAACATATCACCTTGAAAATCCACATCCCTCCCACTCCACCCCCCCTGCAAAAGTAACCACCATGAAAAGCTTCTCCAATGCTAACTTTGGGCTCCTAAAAACAGAGGTGGCTAACTTCATGGCACCCATGCAAATGGAGAATAGTTATATCTCCACCAAATCATACACCAATGCACTATACAAACACGTACACAAATGCATGGATCTCACCATATCGAATAGAACCAAGATGCTCTCCTCAAAAAAAAAGGAAGCCAATCTGGTGGTCCCCTGCCATAAAAAGTCTACAACAGAAGGAAGAAACTGATGCGAAATAAGATGAAGTCTCAAGACTGGAAAAACTCCCTTATCAGCCTCAACAAAAAGTTGAGATCCCTAATCAAATCCTCTAAAGCTAGTTATGAAAACAGAATTGCAGCAGATAGTAAAGACAACCACAAGGCCTTCTATAGTTATGTAAACAATCTCCATGGCAATACCCAGATTTGCTCTGAGCTACTGCACAATGGTACCTCCTGCACCGAGCCAACAGATATTGGCAATATACTGGCCAACAGATTCAGTGCCAACTTTACCCCTCTGTCCCCCACCAAAGGACCAATCACAATACCAGTAGATTGCCAGGCACCCAGTATTACTGCTGCACAGGTTAAAACAGCACTATCCAAGGCCAACAATACAGCTTCTATGGGACCTGACAATATCCCTGGCTGTGTTCTACATGAACTACAGAGTTAACCGGCACCTCACCTGTGTGCCCTGTTCGATCACAACCTCACCTCAGGCTTTCTCCCTATGAATGACGTACTGCTGCAGTCATCCCTCTCCACAAAGGAGGAGCAACTAAAGACCCTGGGAACTATTGCCCCATTAGCCTGATGAGTCTGATATGCAAAACTATGGAATGCATCCTCATGGACCTAATAAACAAGGATACAGGGAATCTCTAAACTCTGGATCCCACACAGTTTGGTTTTCTGAAGCATAGATCATGCCTGCTCAACTTGGTTGACTTCTTTGAGTCAGTCACCAGAGCTGTGGATGAAGGCAAGGTTGTTCATACAGCCTACCTTGATCTGGTCAAGGCCTTTGATACCATTCCCCACTCAGGAATAAAAAGAAAAACTCACTAAGCTAGGCATCAATCCCTTTATCACTAGGTGGGTTGCAAACTGGCTCACAGATATAACCCACAGTGTGAAAGTAGCTGACTCCAATTTAGACTGCCGACCAGTCATGAGTGGAGTCCCACAGGGTTCATTCCTGGTTCCTCTCCTGTTTGGTATCTACTTCTCTGAAGTCCAGGTCAACACAAAAGAACTCTGGCTGACAAAGTTTACAGATGATTACAAGTTAGGAGCTATTATTAACTCCCCAAGTGATGTTGACATCCTACAGAATGGCCTCACTGAGACCACCAACTGGTGTTAGAACCATGGCCTTAAGCTCAATGTCAAAAAATGTGTTGTCATTCCCTTTGGGAAAAACCCATTTCCCATGAATTACCACATTGATCGTAGTCCACTGAACACAGAAGGTGTTATAAGAGATCTAGGAACACAGGTTGACAGCAACTTCTCTTTTGATCACCACATTGCCACTATGGTCAGAAAGTCCTTCTATGTGGCACATCTGATAACTAAGGATTTTGCATCTAGGAAGAAAGAGGTCATTGTCTCCCTCTACTCTTCCCTCATTAGACCAATCATCAAGTACAATGCACCATTTGACATGTACCTCACAAGACACCTGCAACAACTGTAGAGGCCGCAAAAGTACCTCACAAAGAGAATCTTAGGCCTTAAGCACTTGTCCTATATGGACAGACTCAAAAAACTCCAACTATTCTCTGTCTCATATCACCTAGTTAGAGGCAATCTCTGCTTGACTTACAAAGCCATGTGTGACCCAACTCTGTTAGAAATGCTACATCTAAGGAAATCCCAATCCCTCCACACCACATGCTCCAGAGACCTCAACCTCATTACCACAATCAACAGAACGTACTGGAGGGACAGGTTCATAACCCAGAGATTGCCCATACTATGGAATACACTTCTCATACATGTCAAGAACCTCACTGGCCCTTCAAGAGAAATCATGATGAGGTTTCATGCCCACTGAGTGGCGCAGAGCTACAGTTATCCCAATCCACAAGGGGGGATCCACCTTGGATCCCGGAAACCACCGTCCCATCAGTCTGACAAGCCTTATCTGCAAGGCCATGGAGCGTATTATCATGGAACTTATAAACAAAGACATTGGCAACCTTCAAACACTGGACCCCACCCAGTTTGGGTTTGTGAAGGGCCGATCTTGTCTCCTGAACCTGATTGACTTCTTTGAATCAGTCTCCAGAGCCATGGACAAGGGTAAGGTGGTCCACACAGCCTATCTAGACCTTGCCAAGGCCTTTGACACCATCCCCCACTCTGGAATCATAGATAAACTTACTAAGTTGGGCATTAATCCCTATGTCACCCAATGGGTTGCTAAATGGCTTACTGATAGAACCCACACTGTAAAAGTAGCCGACTCCAAATCCAGCTCCAGACAAGTGACAAGTGGAGTACCTCAGGGTTCAGTCCTGGGGCCGCTCTTGTTTGGCATCTACTTCTCTGAAGTACAGGTCAACACTAAGGGACTCTGGCTAACAAAGTTTGCAGATGACTGCAAACTGGGAGCCATTATTGAATCCCAAATGATGTGGATACTCTACAAAAGGGCCTTACAGAAACAGATGCTTGGTGCCAGAGCCATGGGCTCAAGCTCAATGCCAAGAAATGTATTGTTATCCCCTTTGGGAAAAAACATGTATCCATGAATTACCATATAGGTGGCAGTACACTAAACACAGAAAGTGTGATAAGAGACTTAGGGACACAGGTGGACAGTGGTCTCACCTTCGATAACCACATCGCCACAACAGTCAGGAAATCCTTCTATGTGGCACACCTCATCACGAAGGGCTTTTCATCCAGAAAAAGCGGTCATTGTCCCACTGTACTCATCCCTCATTAGACCCATTATAGAATACAATGCCCCATTTGGTATGTACCTCTCAAGACATCTGCAACAACTGGAAAGGCCTCAGAAATACCTCACTAAAAGAATCACAGGCCTAAAGCAGATGCCCTACGCTGACCGCCTTAAACTCCAGCTATACTCTGTCGCATATCGTCTACTCAGAGGCGATCTCTGCTTAACATACACGGCCATGTCAAACCCAGAGCTGTTGGACATGCTACACTTAAAGAAATCCCAATCCCTCAGAGCTACACGCTCCAGGGATCTAAACCTTGTCATCACAATAAGCAAAACATGCTGGAGGGATAGGTTCCTTACCCAGAGACTCCCCAGACTCTGGAATAGATTGCCCATACATGTCAAGCAGAGTGCCTCTTTGGACCTCTTCAAGAGGAACCTTGACGATTGGATGGGAGAAAGGAAATTCACCCCAGGGATCACGTCAGTCGCCCTGCTGGACAGGGGTCCAGGAAAGTAAATAATGTGGGAAGAAATAGCCAGGGAATTGTTATGGCTAGGCTTGTATAGGCCCTAGGGCTGATAGCCTAGTACCAACCTATGAACCTATGAACCTATGAATAGAAAATTCACCCCAGGGATAAGTCCAGTGGCTCTACTCAACAGAGGCACTGGGAATTAAGGTAGGGTGGCACAATGCTAGGGGTAATCATATGGCTAGGCTTGTAAAGGCTCCAGGGCCATTAGCCTAGTACACAGCTATGAACCTATGAACCTATATAGTACAAAATATTTCACTCCTTGCTAATCTACTTGCTTCTTCAAATGCTCTCTTTTAATAAAAGAATGTAGCACCTTAGACTTGCAAAGCCTTTTGAAATTATTTTACTTTTTATATTTGTGATACTGTTGACCAAAATCTAAGCACTTATCTTGTCTAGGTTTATGACTGCCTCCACAATTACGACAGTTAACAATAAGGTTGACTGCTGAGGCCCCATTTAGTTTATAGTTAAGATCGGATACTGCCAAACCCTTCAGTTTATATTTCTTTTCCATCTTAGCTTTTTGTTGTACACTATCAAAATTCACACTGGTAGATACAATATGCATGCTTTTCTTATTTATATGCATATTCTTGTGCTTCTAAATAAGCTCATGTATTTGACAAATCTCTATAGCTTTGCTTCACTATCTCGAAGCAAAATCTTTCTCACTGCATTATTAACACCACACACAACCCTGTCTTTTATCAACTCATCTGTAAATCACCAAATCTGCATGTTTTAGCATTATTTCTCAAGTCAGTAATATATGCTGCTATAGTTTCACCAGGTTTTTGATTTCTTGTGTAAAATATTTGCCTTTCCATTGAAATATTCATTTGAGGGGCACACATTTCTCTAAATTTAAGTTTTAAGCACTCAGGGTCTTCCCACATTTCAGCCTATATCACAATATGGCAGTTCCCCTCCTGCATACACAACAGGTGCATACACAAATGAATGTTCCCTCTCAATGGCTTCCAAGCCAACTAAAGTATAAATGTCTTGTATGTGTGTCTTTATCAGAAAATGCAACCTGCATGAAAATATCATATTCTTGCTCAAACACTCTCCAGTTCTTTGTAATATTGTTATCAAACACCTGTGGTCCAGGTCTGCGAAATCCTTCTGTCATAATAACAAAATTCATTTAAATATAAGCGTAGCCCAGGTACTTGTAATTATGCCCAGCTGCACAACAATCTCTCTGAAATGGCTTTATTTTAACACTGCAAACATTGTGAATATTCCTGGCACTTTGAATACTTCGAATAGCTTTAGTTAATGTGAAAAAGTAGTACATTGTTAAGAAATTCAGTAATTTTAGTTTTTTCGTATATTTTAAACACTTCAGAAATTATTTCAAACACTTCTGTAATTATTTTGAATACTTTTATCATAATGTCACTATTTCAGACATTTTGTTTATGTCAGTAATTATTTTGAATGTTTTGAAAGCTTTGCCACTTATTCGGTGACTGACAAATCATTTAAACAAGTTTAAGCAACTCTGAATAACCACTGACCTGTTTGCAAGTTTACGCCTGTATATTTCTACACTTCGAACTTCGTGCCTCATAGTTTGTAAGCTGCAGCAGCTTTGGATCCCATTCTGACAGCACATCACTTGTCTCATGTATGCAAAGAGATGATAAAGGGTTGTAAAGGGTTCAAGATATTTATTGTACACAAACACATCAGGAATTGTAACTGGAACATCTACTTAAGCTAACTGATTCACTTATTACTTCAAACACACTTATCAAGCATTTCCATTCATGCTTGCATTCACTCTGACTGACTGTACAAAATGGCACTGATCTTGCACATGCTTAGTAACTTATATGCACGTGCTATCTAGCTACAGTGGCTGATTAGATGAAATACACTCAGTTATTTACACTATAGACCTGGGTTTGATTTATTTGCCTAATATGTGACTGACTAAACAACTCACTTAAGCAGACTGTCTAAATGGGTCTTTAGTTATTTTGATAAACTGGTTAAAAAATATGCAAAACAATGTTTAGTAGTATGAACTATGTGTGTTATGTAAGTATCGGCTGCATCACAATGCACTGCCCTGGAGGTATCAGTTGTCCTTAATGATAACATATATATGGTACCTATTAAAGTAATGTGTATACATACTATGCCTCCTTGCTAACATGCAGATTACACGTATTGTATAACAAAGCCATGGAACTGTAGAGATGGAAACTGCAAAGACAGTCACCTGTCAGTAAACTTCATGACCAGACACTGCTGTTTCAGCTTCACGATCAAGGTGAAATAAAATAGCAACAGCTAAAACATTGTAACACTGCTCTGTTACACTGCTCAAGAAGGCAAGTATTCTCAAATGGCAGTCACTTGAATGCTGTGCATGGGAAAAAGGTTAACATATTCTGTTTGATCATCTTAGTGAACCCAAACAGTTAATGGAGTGTGTCCCTAGTGTGTCACTAGTGCCTAGTGAGAAATGGCAAAATAAAAACAGTTGCAATTTTTAATAAGACCTCTAGTCAATTCTTAATTAATAGCCTTATTTAACAATATACCCAAGTATTCTGTAGTCAGTATTCTTCACAGTTAACTTATCTGTAGCTGAAAATTCAGAGCTGCAGCTTAATAAGATATTAGGTTGACTAGAAAGAAAATATCTTATCAGTCTACAAGCAAGAGATGCTGACAGCACAGAAAAAAGATATAACATTATCTCAGTACTTTCCCAGCACTAGATGCCATTTCTGAATACTTAAGTACACATTACCATGCTGAGAAAACTCAGAAATTACTTCCAAGTGTATATGAACATTGCCACATTTGTTTTTATCCTCATAGCTACAAAGCAGTGCATTTTCAGTTATATAAATTCAAACTACGCCAAGTTCAGTGACACAGCTTCAGGCAACAGAGATAACACAGACAAATGGGATGGGAAGATAATGTACAGCAGTTTCCTTGCCAGCCTCATGAAATATTTCAGTGAATATTTTATCCTATAATAAATCTCTGTCTACTTGCTGTAATCTTTGCTTTTCACAACACAGATTGTGCACTATTAACTACAGAGAAGTATCTGAAAGCTATTAACAGCCAATCAGTTAAAGTCAGTGCTTGAAGCCTGAAGGGTATATAAATAGTTGACTTGCAAGAATACTGAGCCCAGGAAATCTTTATTCTTGTAAGATCAGTTCTTTTCACCGATTCCAAGATAAACAAGCATTCTGCTTTAAGAATATTGATGGAAATGAGAATTTCCTTTCCTTCCAGAGGATCATGGATTATCAGGGTTGATTCTGTTTCCAAAAACTCCAGCTCTCCTTCATCTGTTTTTCTGCTGCTTGGCTTTCTAAGTTATGTTAATTTTGTCTGTCCTATGCTTCCATGACCCATCCTCAAGACTGCTTCTATCAGTACCAGTGATGGTCATATCCCTTTCCAAATACTGACTACTCTTTCAGTGAAAAAAATATTCTTCTGTGTAGTCTTCCTTAGGTTCGCTTGCTCCTGGGATCATTACATGCTTTAACTTCAGCCATTCTCCATTTGGTAGCTGTGCTTTATATAACATGTTTCTATCATTAAAATACAGTACATATAAATGTGGCTGGTTTGTGGAAATAATAGGCAGATAAAATGAACATCAGCTGAAACACGAAAGGACAGAACAGTAAATAAAGGTCAATAGCAATCTTGGGAGAAAAAGAAGGAATACTGCAACTTGGGGATCAAAAATGGAAAAACAGGAATATGTATTCCTATTAAAACCTAACTCTTAGATAATAGATGGGTGCAAATGCAAATTACTATACATTAATTTGTAGTAACAGAAGCAATAGAACAGCAAATGAAGGCTATTTTATTTATACATTATTTTAATGTTCTTGAGAGTTGGGAACTAAAAGCAGATGGCAGAAAATTTAAGTGCATTTTTTATTTAATTGTCTGCATTGGTACGCTGATGTACCGGCAACAGAAAAATTAGCAAACTTCCTGTATAATTCTTTATGCATGGATAACTGTAAAAATTTAGGTGATATCACTCTGCCAGAATTCAACTGGGCTGGTCTGCAGAAAGTTTCTGGTTGGTTGAAAGCAAGTGCAACATGTGTTATTGTTTGCTCTTTCTACCATAAATCTCATACCTTTCAACTCCCCAGATGTTCATGTTTTTGAGCCTCATATTTTTGGTCTGTCCCTCATAAAACTTGTGTTTTTTTCTGGAAAATAACAGAGGATTAAATTCACTAAATAATGAGAGCCATTTGAGTTTCAGACATCATATTCATCAGAAAATGCATGATAATACAAATCCTTTTATTCTAACAACCTTGTGAGTTTATAAGAACTATTTAAAATCTGTCTCTATTTGTGGGCATTTGTCCCTCCAATGTTTTAGACTTTGTCCAGATTTCTTGCACTAAGAGTTTGAGAGGTATGCTTAACCTCAATTCCTTAAAGGTATACATAACTAAATTGAAAGTAGGGGCATTAATCTTTAGCTGATCATGTACAATTCAAAGCAAATGTTTCTCTCTCACTCCCTCTCATCTCATGATCACAGACACCCTTCTCCCTTTTTGATCAAGCTTTATTAAACATCCACTATTCATGTTTGAACAGGTTTTGCACATATTTCACATAACCATAAGTTTGCATTGCCCCTTACATCTTTATCACTGCTTGCATCCTTTTTTACAAGTTTAATATGCATATTTAGCCAGTCAACTCAAACATTCTGTCATTAAGAAACTTTTTCAAAACATTTATTCAATCAAATCAAGATATTTTCATTAGAAATCTTTCTTCAACATCCAACCAGAAGCATAAAGTCCCCACAGAACCATGGTAACCTCATTTGCATAGCCACCTACCTACCACTTTAGCCCACTATTAATTAGCTATAGCTGTCTGTCACTGCAGGGATAGGATTATCATACCCACTCTTTACAAAAGCATACCCTGTTTTACCCACATAAGTTGTCCAAATCAGTATTATCCAGTTTTACTGCAGGGAAAGACATATTGTATGCCTCACTCTATTTCAGAAAATAACCATTAACTTCATCCCAAGAGAGCATATATTGTATGCCTCATCCAATTTTTTTAAATATTTTTTATAACTTTGCTAAATGGATAAGTCCACTGGGCTCAAGTGTTCATTTTCATGAGTGACCTGGGAAGATTTTCTGGTCATGTGACTTGCATAGCGTAACCAAGTGAACATGCACACAGATGTTTGTAGCATCCATCTCTTGGTAGCGTATTCTTGGCTGGATTGCCTGTTTGTCTGTGTGCATGCTCTCTTGGTTGTTTGTTGACTTTGTGCACAGTCTCTCACATTTGTGGACTTGCTTAGAGTCACATAGTATGCATATGGAGGTAGATGGAATCAAGCCCTCAATCTTTGACTACAGTAAGCAGCTTGCTAGCAGCTCATAGTCTTAACCCTCTGCGTTGACTGCCAGACATTTCTAGAAGTAGCCATTACCTTCATCCCAGAGGAGGCTATGTCATTTGCCTCACTTTGGTTATTTTCACCTACCGGGTTGCATTACTTGAACTGCTTAATCCCCTTTATTTGTTTATTTACTTATTTATCTATTTTGTTATTTTAATATATTTCCCAGGGACCTATTGGCCCTCTCTTTTTATTTTTTCTTCCACTGTCCACCTGGAATTATTACAACTACTCTACCTTTCTCAATGGTTGCTGCAGATGCATGCTGAAAGAGCTAAACCTATATCAGACAAATGATCGCTATTTCCCTATAACTATTGGCTATAACTTCTGTTTTTGTGCTAGCACTTGTCTGACTATAACCTGCAAAACTGTAGCATTATCAGTACTGCATCATGCATGTAGCATATTGTTACCTTGTTCTGCTCTGTGCACATGCTTTAAATTATTTTTCCTTTCTTGTTTATGTGTATTTACTGTTAGGGAGGTCATCATCTGGAGGCAGTGTAACAGTAAACTTGGGTCTTCCAAAATTTTAAGCAGGATATAAAATTGTGTACTTATTTCTATTTAGAAAACATAGATATTTGATTTTATGACCATGCTGGCTGGTCATTATTGATTGTGAGGGTGGTCATTTGGCTGCATTGTACTGTTTGGAAACCTGTATATGTAACTTCTCACAATGCGGCAAGGATATTTGTACATTTCATCTATGTGGTTATGCAACTTTTAGTACTTCAAGGGTCCTAATTTTATAAGCCATCTCCTCCTCCCAAGATGACACATTTACACGTTTACCTCCATCCCCACCAGAGGCATGAATTTATTCATAAGCAAATTTTGAATGCTATGATTTTTGATCCTGTGCTATGATTTCTGATGGTCACCTACTACAAATTTAAATTAAGATATTGAAAGGGGTATGGCCTCACTCGTGGATCTAATTCCTGAAAAACAGTGAAAGTGGAAGTAGGAAAGACTATTAGAAATCTCACTAATGTGTAATAATACAGAAGCTTAGGTATTTAAATCCAAAGCCATTACAATTATGGGATTAATTATTTCTAGGGATGCAAATTTTATGAAAACATTATTTGTAGTTTATATAATACCTATCATCGGCTATAATTCCTTTGTTTTGTTTTATTTTTTGCAACATGATGATATTAAAAACCTTACATAAAAGCTGCAGTGGTGCAGTGGTAGTGTTGTCGCCTCATAACAAGAGGTTCTCCCATTCGATTCTCGGCTGGAGTGCCTTCTGTGTGGAGTCTACATGTCCTCCCCGTGGTCGAGTGGTGTTCGCAAGACATGCGTGAATGGACGTGCCTTCGTTGAAGGTTGGGTGTCGGGCTGGCACCTCGACACTGTAAAAATCTACTGCCAATCATTAGCGGACCAGAGTTCCGCTGTGGCGACCCCTAACCGGGGAAAGTCAAAAGAAAAACAACATATAAAACTTTAACAGACTGGCTTATCTCCTGTTAGTTGCAGATATATGTATGACAAATATAGCCAGCCTATAAGACATTTTATAATGAGAAGTTATGACTTTTACTTAATATTGAGATGCTGGATTCTAAACTTACATCACAAAGAGGAAGTTTATATTCAAAATGAATAGGTATAGAACCTCTTTACAATCCAGCATTTTATCTCAGTTAATGATATATTTATGCAATACAAACTTCCTTCTGTATTATGCCAAAGTAAGACATTTTCAGATTTTAAGAATTATCTTCACAACTGGTTTGGTCAAAAAGTTTACTCATGGAATACAGAGTCTGCATTTTATTTTGTTTTCAGCCCTAATGCTGCTACATTATGAGCAATGTACTATGAACCTGCAAAGGATACTAATAAATATTACTCCTCAGACTCTGCAGCACTAACTCTCTCAATAAAGCTTGTGCATTAGTTGAATCATTGGCTATCTTGTTCAGTGCAACAACTGTTTGATCACAATAAAATGTTATCTTTGTATCGGCAATCTCTCCTACCCAAATCACTGAAGCTGACAAAATTGGCATAAGTTCTGGGGAATGTTATGTCTCTAAGGATAACCATGTCCTACTTGTCTGATTTTAACTGACAAGTTATTGACCTCTCAGGTAAGCCTCAATCCATACTGAGTTGTCTGCTTCGGTGCTTCCATGTACAAATCAATATCTGCACTGATAATCCTGTCTTCCTGTCAAAAGGATCAACCATTATAATGACTCAGAAATTGAGATGACATCTATAAGTCCTTCTAAATCTGCATGGACCTGATGATGCTGCTGCTACTGAGTTGCTGACCTGCTAAATGCCTGCCATGAGGCTACAAACCTGCCAGCACAGTTTGGAAGCTCCAATAACATTAATGACATCATTAATGACAACATTAATGACAACATTAATGACATCATTAATGACAACATTAATGACAACATTAATGACATCATTAATGACATCAGTAACTCCCTCTTTGTTCCTGACATGCATTTCCATCCTATTCCTCAACAAGCTAAGTGTTCAGAAAAGAATATCCTTTTCTAGCCCCAGAAGTATCATATTTTTATGAAGCCATCCATTTTTGTCTTTTGCCAAAAGGATCCCCACGGTTTGGCATAAACCCTAGAATCTGCTGAATCCCACATCTGTAGCTAACCTGCTTTTAGTCACTGTCAGAATATCATCCAGGTAATGCACTGCTTTGCATTTCTGAACTTCAGGCTCCTAACTCCAGTGCATGGCTGCTCTGAGCCATTTGAACATTGGTCATGCCAGTGCACAGCTCTTGGGTGAAACTTTGCCAAAGAAGAATTTCCCACTCAAGTGCATACCCAGCAGGTCAATCCTTTTTGCAAATGGGTAAAAGGTGAAAGGGTACTGCTGTATGTAACTTTTCTAACCATTCATCCTGCAGTGATCTGACTACCTTGGCTACATCATCAAGTGAGGTGTATTACACCCTCACCTCCCTTATAAAGCATATATAATAACAACAATCAAAGAAAAACAAAGCCAACAATAAAATAATGTTTAAGAATTTGTAGGTCATATATAGAATAATGAAAAATCAGTTGTAGTTTAACAAAACCCTTTACCAGACTGAACATCATATCCTGATTATGATACCATTGCAACAAGAACTGTAAAGGTCTCAGTTTTCTGGAGTGCAGACTTTACAGCCTGTGTTCTGGGCCATTGGCTGCCCAGAACTCCTTCCACTCCAAAACAGTCAATATGTCTGTTGGATATCCTGCCTTTGGAAATTCTTGAGGGGAGCCCTGTAACACTGCTTTTAGTATTATCCCATCTCTCCTAATCCATCTTGATGCTGGGTATGTACTACTATAACAGGAATATACCTGAGCAAAATGTCAAGCTGTCTAGTTGTATCTGCCTTCATTTCATACCCAATTAGGTCTAACCCTGCCTCTGACTTCCCCCATTCCCAACTTGAGTTATTACTAGTTTAGCATTACCTCACCCAAGTACTGGGGTTTGACCGCTCATTTCAAACAGTAATCTGTTGCCTTAAGTTTTCTAAAATGTTGGTCATACTGTAAGTATGACAAAACACCCCTCACCTTTTTGAGCCTCTTGAATAACGAGGAAGGAAGTTAGAAGTGGTAGCTTTTGCTGTGGGTTTGTCTGTTATCACTTCCATCAAATAGACAAAGCTTCAAACCCAATTTCTCCAAGACCTTGTCCAAAACCTGACCTACCTTTGCTTGTCCAAGGCAGAAGAGCAGCCATTAATTTCTTTGATCCAGGAAGGTCAACCCCCACTGTCTATTGCACTTCTTCCTTGTCTAACAGGTCAAATATGTCTACCTACTCACCTATCCAAAATATTTCTTTAACAGCCTGTGGGATATGAGCCATCATGCACTGCCTCAGTATGCTGATCCTTAATCAATGTTATGATCTTGCTTAGTACAGCTTATCACCTACACCTAGCCTAGTATCCATTGGTTCCTCAATTGCAAACCTCAAGTTTTAATGGTAAAACAGGAAAAATGGAGATAGTAGTACCCAAAACGTCTGCCATAAGCTTTTTCCATCTTCTATCCTCTGTACCAACAGTAATTGTTTCTGCTACCCACAGTCCCTTATCTGTTAAAATGAGGTCCATTTACCTATTGAATTCCTCTAGATCCAAGAGCTCCAGAAAGTATATTCATGTAAGCCTTCTATATTACCCAACAAAAACACTTCACACTGAATACTTGCCAGCTCACTATCTGTATGTCCTGCAGCTGGGTTAGTCTGTCATTTTGACGCTATCAAAGTAGACTGAATTCTAAAGTCATTTTGTTGCTACTTTGTTTGCTTCACTCGAGACACTGCTCGGGGCTGCCATCCCTTCCCTTGCTGATGCTCTGCTTATCTCATTCCTTCTCACTACTCTCTGATGATCTACTTTGGTCCTTGTATATCTCTTCAAGGTAATGCTGCCACCAAACATGCTCTAGATTCCTAGCACTCTTAATTAGTCATCCTGCAGTGAGGATAAGAGGAATGTCACCATCAATCTATTCTTCATTCTGTACCTACCTTAGGAATTCTAACACAAAATTAATGTTTTGTACTTACCATAACCACCGGAGCAATTCACCTTTCTGTAGTCAAAACTGCAATGGTCACACTCTAGGTAACCATTTTCAATGGAATTAACAAAAGTACACATGTGGTTAATGTCAGTATCATCTGAAGAAACTGTACCCTTCTGAATACTTTTACTTGGCTTTATATATGGGTCTACTGCATAATGTTGAAATCCCAGAAGTTTAAAGATGACATCAGCGAAAGATTGGATTGACGAATATCTTCCCAGGGTAATTAACCATTAAAACCAAGCATCACAAAAATGAAACTGTACCATCCCCAACCCTTCCAGGTGGGGATTGCCCCCCCACATCCCCCAACTAAATATACCAACTCTGAAATCGCACTACAGTTGGCAAAGGGGCAAAGTTCACCTTGTTGGCCAATAGTTTACTTGCAGTGGAAATACATTCGTCATTTTTGTCCTTCTCTGAAATTAGCTTTTGCTGATTTCGTCTCGACGATGTTGTCTTTGATCTTCTGGGATTTCGATATTCTCAGGTAGACACACACACACACACACACACACACACACATATATATATATATATATATATATATATATATATATATATATATAGTTCCCATTCAGAAGCCTGAAACATCATAAGCCTGAAAATCAAAATCCTGAAACCAAAAGCCTGAAAATTCAGAATCCTGAAAACTCAAAATCCTGAAAGCCCAAAATCCTGAAAGACCAAAATCCTGAAACTCAAAATCCTGAAAACACAAATAATGCTAATATGTCACTATAAAGACACTAATATCTACCAACTGACCCTGACCCTAACCCTAACCCTAAGGTCCATCACTATCGCACACTCACCTGACCCGCGCCCTAAACCTAACTCACTTAAACCGCCCCTAACCCCAATATTTGTCACTATTGCATACATGCCTAACCTGCCTAACCCTAACTCACTTAAACCACCCCTAACCCTAAAATAAAACCAACCGCACACTTACCTGACCCCAACGCATGACCTAACACCACAGGGCTAACAATAGCAAAGCCACAATGACATCAGTATGTCTATTTTGTGTTTTCAGGATTTTGAGTTTCAGGATTTTGGTCTTTCAGGATTTTGGTCTTTCAGGATTTTGAGTTTTCAGGATTCTGAATTTTCAGGCTTTTGGTTTCAGGATTTTGATTTTCAGGCTTATGATGTTTCAGGCTTCTGAATGGGAACCATATATATATATATATATGTATATATTTATGGATGGCAACCATTTTGCTGTATGTACTGACATGAGAATACCTGGGTGTCCTGCACATGGCTGTATATGTGTATAGAATAACACCACCATATCTTATGCAGAAATATGCTTGGAGATAACCTTATAATCCAAGTTGTTAACAACAAGACAGTATTCATGGAATGCCAAACGGCAGTTCCTTTCAGTAGCAGTGATCTGCCATGAAACTCTGCACTGCTGGGTAGCCCTCACACTATACTCCATCACTAACAGGCCACTGTCATACTTGCTCACACTTGAACACATTACTAAGAAGCCAAAATCACCTTTTGCAAGAACTGAACCTATGCCATCAATGTCAAGACTGTCTTGTGTGTTAACTGTGTACACCACAGAAAGAGACTTAACATATATATGAGGAGGATCACCCTTGAAGGGGAATTATGCACCTTAGTATTATAATAGTTATGCATCCCATATGTAGGTATGTCTGGTGTTACAAATGTGGAAGCACAGTGTGACATATGTAATACCCTTGTGTAAGGCACTGCTGCCTGACACAGTTACTGTGCCAAGAGATAACAGATGCAAACCTCACACCATGATGCAATGTATTCCCCAGTGCTGTATATTGTTGGCATCTGTCACATCAGGTAGGAACTAAGAATGGATCCCTTATAATGAATGTCATATCAGCATGTCAGACTGATGGCATTTATGAGTGTGCCCATGTGCACGCAAATGTGATCTCTCCTGTATCAACGTTCTGTGGTTAAGGACAGCTTCTCTGTATGTCTGTACACATACCAACCAAGAAATGAAGCACACACATGTACACAGCAGTACCCATTGCATGTGCCAAGGTAGCACTCTCACCATTACACTGGAGGAACAAATTTGTCATTTCAGGAAACCCAAAGCTACATTCATATGTGTTTGTGTAACATAACAAGTGATAACACTAATGTGATGTAATATTTGTTGCGTGATGTCAGTACATTCACACAAAATGAATCCTGATGCTATAATTGAACACCAAGTTGTAAAACCCCTCCAAATAACAAAATAGCTATTAATCACATTTGCCACAGTGGAAATGTTATCACAGCTGTTGAACTCCACCTATGTAAGGTTATTCCATCAGCTGTACTTTATCTGCCCATTAATTTTATCTGCTAGAAGTTGATGGGGGAAGCCTCTACCACTCTATAAGTACAAAGTATAATAGGGGATGTCTTTCATGCAGAACAGTTAAGGACACAAATAATTACAGTCACACAATACTGGTTTTTAACACTTGTCTAAGCATTGTGAAAATCAACAGCATAGTGGGATCAATGAATGTGCCATGGTGTAAGTACATTACCAATTGTCATATGTTTGGTTATGTAAAAGCATTATATCATGTGCATGGATCAAGGAATATGTGTCCCTGTAATTATTTAGTAAAAATCTTGCTGTATGTCAGACAACATTACCTGATGCTAGGTGTATCCAAACACACCTGTAGCCCCTTGCTCTTGTGACTGTGATGATAGAACAACAATTATGTCCAATGTTGATATAATCCCTTATTGGATTACATGCCTTACTTAGGCAACAACTTACATTATATCTTCTTATATCTTCAGGTCTTAGGAGGTGTTTCACCTCAAATGTGATGTAATGACAATCTATTCAATTGACAGCATCAGTCTTCAATACAGCCTTTCCAAAGGACATGTAAATAACCTCTGGCAACAGAAAACAACATCTTCACCTGAACATAGCACATATGGGTAATAACATTGTCAACCACATTTACAGTACATTGACTGCAAGTAAGTGACATTGTGATTTTAACTATATAGTTAACGGGTCTCTATCACATCATCGAATCTCACTTCAGTGAATGCCTCTTCATCAAACAACTAATCATCGAAGCCACTAATCAGCGAACAAACTTTTCAGCAAAAAAGCAGTATATACAGTAGGTAGTGTATCTTTTTACACATTTGTTCATGCATTACAGGTTCCACATTTATTTACTTTGACATTACTACAGTTAGGAGTCATGTGCTTTAGGGTTGTCTCTGTCTGATACTATCTGTACACAAACTTTACATGGTTAAGTGAAGTTTGTGAACATCACCTGGCATCACTTTTAATATTTGTATGTTCCTGGTTTGTATGGGCAGGAGGTGCTGGGCCCTGCCTGTGATCCAGGAATGTGCTGTGAATGTGCTGTTTATGTTTCAGGTATTTCCTTAAGATGATATTGTGCAACATAGCACAGAGTGTGAGGATGTCTGCACATGTGCTTGGGTCATACTGTACGGCACCCCCAATGTATCTAGACCATTGAAACATGACTTCAGCATGCCAGACACATGCTCTGTGATGTTTCTAGTTTGATCCTAGGCATCATTGTAGCCTTCTTCTTCTGTGGGTGTGAGTGCCTTTCTGATGGGTGTCATGAACCACTGTTCTAATGCATACATCCCATCATCCAGTAGATGTCCTTTTGGAACATTGCCCCTAGCAAACCTTGTATAAAGCTGTGATGTGTGAATTATAATAACTACCTGGGTTGCCTGCACAAACATTCAGGATGATCTCTTGGGCATTACAGACAACTAGCAGCTGACTGAGTGGAACCCCCTCCTGTTGATGTATATCCTTCCCTGTTTACTAGGTGGGTCTTTTATTTCTATGTGAGTGCAGTCTATGGGCCCCAAGACTTCAAGGAAGTGTGCTGCAACATAGAATTCCTGCATTGTTCTTGTTCTCTCCTCTTGTGTGCATGGAAAATACTTGTAGTCCCTTAGCATATCATTTAGATATTGGTGAAATATTCTGCAAGCTGAGGCCTGTGACACCCTTCCTTAATGCTACATATACCTTAATTTCTAGTGATACAGGTTCCCCTTGATTTCCTTCGGGTCTGAGGTAGGGCCGGCAGAGGTTGCAGATTTCCTGTAGTGTTTCCCTATCAACCCTGTATCATTCTGCTTTTTCAGTATCATGCAGTTCATGATATGTTAAATGCCATCTGAACACACTTCTTCTCCTTGGACAAGATCTATCTGCAGGATCAGCAACATTGATTTGAGCCTGTTGCACATGCACATGCCAGACAGTAGCAGCAGCCCCTAACATTGCTTTTTTCTAAGAGTGATGGTGGCTGTATTCCAAAAGGTTTTGGTGTTCATAGCCAAGGGATCCACCATCGCTGCATGGTTACTTTATACCTTTCTGAATGGCTCTGCCATATTTGATTGATTAATTTGCATGTAATTTGGCTGCTTTTGCTTTAATTAGCATGTTGTGCTGTTTACCTTTGTTTGGCGGCTCTACACAGTGTGTAGAGCCATTTAATGAATACAAAATCGCTCACTATCATGTGTATGGAAATAACTTTCTTATGACTCTAACCCTGTAGCCAAAACACTTAAACAGCAATAGCCAAGACCACAGACTCAGTCAAACCTCTTCATAAAAACATCCTCTACCAGCATATCACACTCAAATCAGCAGTGACTTGAAATGTTTTCAATCTAATAAACATATAACTGGGCTATTGAGTTACCCAGTGTCATCTCAGCCCTCCCCCACAAATGAATCCCGCATATTACATTCCTTCTTGTACCCTGGCTGACCTTCTACTGTAATTTTTCAACCCAGACTAGACCTCATTTGGTTAGATTTAGTTTCAGTGAATGAAGCTTGTGACCTGTTTTGCTTGCTTTGCCTGACACATAAAGTTATCAGGCCACCCCAGTACATCTAACCTATATACAGGTGCTGCCTGCCTGCCTTCCCCTTCCTTTCCTAAGTTTAGTCATCTCCTAGGTTATCTGAGCCTAACCCCAGCTGTCCCTGGGTGATTGACAGCTAGCCTTCCCATCACTCTCCTAGCCTCTCCACGCTCCCACCCTGAGGCTTGTCTGTTGGGTCAGAAACTCAGGGAGACTGGTTTTGGACAAAGTAATCTGTGCCAAACTTTTTTATGATGCAATCTCATAAAACGGATAGTGCAGATAATAAATCACTCAGCCTCAGTGCTATAATTTTATGATGCAAATCTCATAAAATGGGAAGCACAAAGTATAAACACTGAAACATACACAGGAGATGTCAATGAAATATTAGGAATTGCAAGACAAATCATTACTAAAAAAAATGGAAATCTCATTAGTCTCTAACGCTGAAAGATGTTTTAATCTAGATGCTATTGTTTGTAGTAATGAGAAAGAAGCTATCATAATGAGATCTATAATAAATAAAAAAGTCAAGCTTCTGGGATAATTTAGAAATGTTATTATCAAGATATGATTACAGTTAATTGGAAGTTACACTTGAAAATAATCTGTAGAAATTGCTTGTTAATTGCTGTTGTTTGTAATAAAATAATCTTTCTTCTGTTGTACGTATTGTATGTATGTTATAATCAATAAAAATTTATATACAAAAATATAAGCACAGTTTGCAAATATATAGAAAGATGTTATTAATGAAATGGCAGTGAGGAATTTGAGCCAATATTTTAATTTAAAGTTCTGGAAACTGAAGAATTTCAGTTTAAGCTAAAATAAATCATACAAAGGGTATAAAAATAATGGGATATTTATGAAAGAATGATTTAACAAGCTTTCCATCTTAATAAAAAGACATGTCAGGCAGCAGTTTGCAGCTGTTATGGAAAAATGAAAAGAAATCTCTGCATGTATAAGAGGGAAAAACAGAGGAGTAGGCTATCTCTTAGGAATCATATGAATCTTAGGAAGTTCAAGGCCTAGTGAGTCTTATAACCATTATATCTCGGCAGTTCTCATCTTAGACCGTACAACCCCTCTCAAGGAGTACCAGGTCAGTCAAACCTGGGGTGAATTTATGAATACCGATTCAATTATCCAGGTCACGTTTGAAGGAAGATAATGTATTACACTGCTTTATCTATTTGGGGAAAATGCTGTAATGAATCTGTCCCTCCACTTTGTTTTATTGACCTGCTGAAGCAGGATTAGATCCCTTATTCAGTTATTTGCAGGACTGTTTGATTTGTGAAGAGACAAAACAGCCTGGACAAGTGAGTCCCTGATTGCTTGGAAGTCAAGGCATAGATCTCCTCTGACAAGCATATAAGTCAAAGAAAAGATTCACAGTGCTTCTAGTCAATTCTGGTAGCTTATGGATTTTAAGTTTGAGAAAATCTTTGTTAGTAACCTCTGGGGTCTTTCCAACTGTTTGATATGTCTGTTGAGATTCATTCCAAAGGGGGCATTGTATTCTATAACTGGTCAGATCAGTAGTAAATACAAGGAGATAGTAATCCATTTAGATTTGTATTATATGCTTTTGGTGATACACTGTACTAAGTAGAAGGATTTCCTGAAACCTGTTACTGCACAGTGATCAATGGAGAGGGAGTTATCAGCCCAAGTTCCCAGCTCTCTAATTACATCTCATTTTGAAATGGGGTATGTTCAGTGCTATATACTGGGGGATTGTTTGTCTGCTAAAAGCAACAGTATTGCATTTTTTTATCATTGAAGCCCATTTTGATACAACAGGCATTTATAGAGTGACATCACCAGTGTGGTACGCCATACTTCTGTGACTGAACCTGCAGACAGGCTCTTGCTAAATAACAGGTTTAACAAGGGCATGTTTAATATATTTAACAAATAGCTCAGTATGTTGTCAGCTGCTACGGAGAAATGTTCTTGGTCTTGGACAGTACATATTCCTTAAGGATGATGGGGAGTGGGATACAAGAATTATATGGCTTTGAATAGTCATCTCAGGAGTGACAGTTGTACTATATTTGTTTGTATATTGGGAATTCCAACCAGGTCTGTTTAGGTTTTGCCATTTAGTACAAGTTCTATACATTGCTGAGTGTTGTTTCTTATTTTTTTACCAACATTAAAGAAGGATTTGTAATTGTCCTTGGCTTCAAATACCAACATGAGTTCATAGACTGTATTAGCATATCTATTAGTCTTTTTTAATTATTAGTCAAAATTCTAATATTTTTCTCATCTTAGGGGTCTTTAGATCTATTTTATACTCTAATTATTCCCTTTTATTATAGATCTAATTTAATGTAGTGGCTCACCATGGGGGTTTGCTTTTAAATTTGCCATTGTATTTGGATGTGGATGGGACTGCCAATTATATACATTTAATTATGTGGGCATAAAACTCCTATGTGAATCTGCCAACGTGACATGTAGAGTAATAATGTTAAAGTGACTTATAAGATGTTATCATAGAATTTGAGGAGACTCGTGTGCCTGAAGCCTCTGAATGAATTTTCAGGGGGTTCAGATAGTTTGAGGGAAAAGGTCACTAGCTTGTTCTCTGACTTAATTGGAAAGGTAGCTACTAATTAAGATATGCATAATGACATGGCATTTCTATGCGCTGGTTCAAGCAAACTTTATTCTCTGGTTGGACTAGTAACAATCTGGTCCATTGAGCTTTGTTTATTTATTAGATCTAAAAACTTCTAAACATATCCCACATTGGAGGTATAGATACTCCAGTCTATTAATGAGTAGTTAAAATCTACCAAAATGATGGAGTTCTTATATATGGAGAGTACATCCATGATGTTTAGCAACCTGATATGAATTTCTGGAGTTATGAAAGGTGTCCTGTAACAGACAATAAAATGATAGTTTGTTTTGTTTAATATGATTTGGATTTTGATAAGTTCCACTGTGGGTCTTTAGAAATCTGTCTGGAGGTGATCTGGTATTTGAAAAAATATGGACCTGCCACAACAGTTGCCATTCAGACTGGTTGGCACTAAACCTGCTTTCTTGTGTTACATCTATATTTCAATGATTACACATATATGGATGCCTTCCAAATGCAAGCATGCCTCAAGGGTGAGTACCTTTGGTTTAAATTTATGGCATTGAACAAGCCACCTTAGTTTTTTCCTGGTTTGATGATGATGCTTTTGTTACATTGGAATGTTCATTAATTAAACTTTGCTTAATAAAGGAACTATAGGGACAGCAAGGGCTTTAAGCAGTATGCCATTGAACATGGCACATACTGGATTCTCCTAGAATGACACCAATTATTTCAAAAACTGATGAAGCCAGTCATCTTTTCTTTGTAACAAGGAATGTGTAGAAAGCTCAGATATGTCTCTCTGCATCTCCCTTTGGGTTTTTAATTCAAGTAATTTATATGAATAGCTACCATGTCATACATGTGTATATATATATATATATATATATATATATATATATATATATATATATACATGTGTGTGTGCATGTGTGTGTGTGTGTGTGTGTGTGTGTGTGTGTGTGTGTGTGTGTGTGTGTGTGTGTGTGTGTGTGTATGTGTGTGTGTGTGTGATGCAAGGGTTCTAAGGTTTCTTGCCATGTCTGAGATCCTAGCACCCAAAAGACAATTCACTGTCACTCTTGTCCAGTCTAGTGAGTGGAGAATCTGTATGTCTAACTACAGAGTCACCAATTACTAAAATGTTTTCTTTGTGGAGTTCTCTGATGTACTCGCATAGTGGACCTTTGTCTCATGATTACTCAGTTAATAGTGAGATAGTATATGATGCAATTTTTGTTTTTTATTTTTGTTGAGATTTGATCTTTATGTGTCTAGGGGCTTAAGTAAGGATTTCATTTCAGCATCAGCATGTGACATCACATTATATTTCAAGGATGGGTGCATAGTACGTGGTGCATTTGTGCATTGCAAATAGTCTGTGTTTTACGTGAGAGTGAGGGCTCAATATCACTTGAATGTTTGCACCCTCACATAGTTATTTTTGCTTAGTAAGAAATCATTGTTAGTGAGTATAGGGCAGTTGCTACACTGCTTTAGGATACCTAATGCTGATGCTGGCAAAACAAGGGAAACCATTTGTCTGACCTTTCATTTTGTCCAATTTGAATTAAAACTTGAAAACTGATTTACAGAAAGTTGCAGAGCTTAACTAGAATAAAAGATTTATGGTCTAACGAGATAGTTGTTGGCTGAGGGGTGGATAGTGCAGTTATATGTGAATGCATATTTAGATGAATACATAACTTGATTTTACATGCAGCTATGATAAACACAGTTTGGGAATATTGCATTACAGTAGTGCTGAGTTTATCTGTAGCAACAGTAGGCTAAGTTGCACAATGCACTGCAGCCAGCAGCTATGTACGTTTAGGGTGCTAGGTGATTAGCTCTGCACTTTATTCAGCTATGTGCAGTTGCTGCATCATAGGATCATAGGAATCTATTTACTCACAGGATTTTGGTGAAATGGTTATATTAGGAAAAGTTTTGACTAAAAATGCCACCATTGTATGGATGCATATTTTAGCACTGCTAAAGTAAGCACAGCTCCATGCAATATGACATCTTCTTCTTTTTCTTTTGGCTTTTCCAGGTTAGGGGTCGCCACAGTGGATCACCTGTCCGCTCATGATTGGCAGTGGAGTTTTACAATATGACGTAAATAATGAAAATAAAAGAAACAATGAAAAACAGCTAAACCTCTAACCAGTAATGTTTATCTTCCCCAGAACTACACTGAAACTACCCTGCTGCAACTGGTATTAGCTGTAGGTGACTCACACACCTTACAAAAAATGATTATTTCCTGTAACTTTGAAAGTACCTAAAATGCAGCAAATAAATGCAGCAATACTGATTAGTTTGGTTAACTACACAGAAACCACTTGAAATGTAGTGCAAACTATATAGTGGCTTCAATCAATAGCCATAAATCCAAATTCAGAGAAAACACAGTAGAAATGCAACAGGACAGAAACCACTCAAAGATGATATAACTAACTAGGCACACCACAGAAACAACTTCAAGTGCATTGTAAATTGTAAAATGACTTGAAGTAATAACTATAACTTCAAATTCAGAGAAAAGACAGTAACAATGTGAAAAAAATTACCAAAACCACTCAAAACTGATTTAAATAGCTAAGCACCTTTAAGTGCAATAAAATAAATGTGCTTTCCTGTGTATCACATGCAACATGGAGTCAAATACCATTTTGCTCACAACATTTTATTTATTTATTTATTTTTATTTATTTATTTTATTTAACATTTGTTAACCGGGCTAGTCTAACTGGAGACATCTCCATTTTCAGCAGAGGCCCGGGGAGAAAAGCTCCACAATTGTACAGACAGTAAATACAAAACAAAAATGATGAGAACAAAGTTTGATAGGATAAGTAAGTATAGTGCCACAAGATAAGAATTAAGTCCTGGTTTAGTAATACATATAATTAGCAGTTTTGGACTAATATGATAGGAAGTAAAAAAAAAAGAACATGATAGATAAGAAAAGAGAAAGGAAAGTGTAAAAAATATAAGAACTACAATAATAGAGTGCAGGTATAGAGTAGGGAAGATAAAAAGGTGAGAGACTGCTGTGGCCATGTTCAGTCAGGATTGAGACAGGGGCACAGCCAGTGTTTTATTAGGTGTGTTTTTAGTTTTTGTTTAAAGAGAAAACATCTCTTTCATTCAACCAGGTCCAAACTAGGTCAAGGGGCTTAGTCAGATTATAAGATTAATTTATTGGATATTTAGATGCAGTAATAATATTTTAATTAATAAAACATATGATATCCTGGTTTAGATAAAAGGGAAAATGCTTAAAACAGATAAAAATGAACAGTACAACACCTTTGGAGCTATCATGGGAAAGATGAGTAGAGCACAAAAAAGAAGAGAAGATGTATGGCCTGCTTATCTCTTCTCAGAAAGGAAGAATAAGGAATGCCTGCACTGGGTACTTTCTAACATCAGCCCGGCAGTCTAGGGTTTGGGTAGTGCTTATGAGAATGCCATTCATGGAGGCAAATACATTTCTTCATAGAGGCACTTGCATGCTTACCCCTGACCTGTAGCATGGAAAAGTGCCCTAATAGGCTAAACAAGCCCTAGGAGCAGCAGTGGTGACTCCTAGGCCTGTTCTCCTCAAGCAGTACTCATCATCATTGACAGTAATGGGCATGGGTGGTGACCTAGGTCAGAAGGGATTAAACCCAGCTTATATCACACAAATCCAAAGTACTGTGTAGGCAAGGCACATAGTGGAGCCACACTGACACAAAAGACAGTCAAATCCTAAAACTGATCAATCAAAAATGCACATAACCTGGAAAACAGATTATCAGTTTTACATTTATTGATAGTTTTGTAATATCTACAACTATCCAAAGAAATAAAACAAAATAATCTAACAAATCTATGATGTTACAGAAACAGAGGAAGTACAGCAGTCATGCAATACATCCAAATGCATTGAAACATTCTATCTGAACAACCTTTCTGCAGTCTGGGGTGATGTGTGGAATACAGGCTAGAAGCTGGAATAACTTGTATTACCAGCACCACAGGAAAAAAAATTCCCTTATAGACTGGTAGCTAGTGAATGCCTGGCATTCCATAGCACATGGACTATGGCAAATAATTATGTTGAAAAACATTTTTTCAATAAATAGCATCAGCGTTGCTTCAGTGCCCAATGGATGTATTTATTAACCATTGTATTACTTGATTTGCAGTTCTATCATGTCTCTTCGTATGTTATGTAAGTGTGCCAGGGATGGATGGATATGCAATAAGTGAAGCACTTCAGTGAATGATGCAATATCTTAGGCAATCTGTACCCCACTTTTACTCAGCTGCTCCCAGTGGGGATGTATTAGCAGGAAACATATCCCACAGCATACTTCTAAGCCTCACAACTTGGACAGGCAAGGAAGAAAGCATTGTCTCTTTCTTCTTCTCTCTTCTTGACTTGTTCCTACAACATCCAGTCTACTAGTGATCCTAGGTCAGCTGGATCCTACTCAGGACACAAGTCCTCTAGTCACATACCTAGATATAACTTAATTATGTACCACCTCTAACACTGTCTAGCATAAACTGTATTTTAAGTATCTGCACTTTAGGTGTACTATTATTTTTCTCAATCTGTCTTCACAGCCATATCAACATCCTCTTTCTCCAAACCTAAACTTAGCACAAAGTTCCTCAGATATCCAAATACAACATCAAATACACACACACACACACACACACACACACACACACACACACACACACACACACACACACACACACACACACACACACACACACATATGTGTATATATATCTATATATATATATATATATATATATATATACATATATATGTGTGTGTGTGTGTCTAGATATATATATATATATATATATATATATATATATATATATATATATATATATAGGTTCATAGGTTCATAGGTTCATACTAGGCTATCTGCCCGAGGGCATTTACAAGCCTAGCCCATAGTTTTGTGGCTTACGCCACCCCTTTAGTTTGGAGAAACTATGCCCATTATTTTGCTGTGCCTCTGTCGAGCAGTGACACTGAGGTAACCCCTGGGGTGTATCTGCGATCTCCCATCCATTGGTCAAGATTCCTCTTGAACAAGGCCAGCGAGGTGCTCTGCCTCACATATACCGGGATTTTGTTCCACAGCATAGGGAGTCTTTGGGTGATGAATCTATCCCTCCAGCATGTCCTATTAATAACCGTGTCGAGGTTTAAGTCTCCCGCCCTTGTGGCTCTGAGGGATCTAGATTTTTTGAGATGAAGCATGTTCATCAAATCTGCGTTTGATATGGCCGTGTATGTCAGGCACAGGTCACCTCTTAGCAAGCGGTAAGCAACTGAATATAGCTGGAGTTCTTTCAGTCGGGCAGCATAAGACAGATTTTTGAGACCCTTTATCCTTTTGGTGAGGAACTTTTGTGGCCTCTCCAGCTGCTGCAAGTGTCAGGTCAGATACATTCCGAATGGGGCATTGTACTCAATCACTGGTCTGATGAGTGATGAGTACAGGGAGACTATGACCTCCCTTGATCTAGATGTGAATCCCTTCATGATAAGGTGGGCAATGTAGAAGGTCTTCCTAACTACTTTAGCAATATGAGTGTCGAATGAAAGGCTACTGTCAACCTGGGTCCCCAGGTCCCTGATAACTTCTTCTGTGATCAGTGGATTGCCACCTATATGGTAGCTAGGGGTAACCTTGTTTTTCCCGAAGGGTATGACTATGCATTTCTTGGCATTTAACTTTAGGCCATGGCTCTGGCACCAGTTATCCGTTTCTGTGAGACCCTTCTGAAGGATATCTGTGTCAGATGTGTTTTCGACTATGGCGCCCAGTTTGCAGTCATCTGCAAACTTTGTCAGCCATAACCCTCCTGTGTTTGCTTGCACTTCAGAAAAGTAGATGCCAAACAAGAGTGGGCCCAGGACTGAGCCCTGTGGGACACCACTTGTGACAGGCTTTGAGTCTGACATGGCGCCAGCAACTCTGACCCTGTGGGTTCTGTCACTCAGCCAGTTTGCAACCCATCTTGTAATGTATGGGTTTACATTTAAGTTGATGAGTTTTTCAATGATACCCGAGTGGGGTATTGTATCGAAAGCCTTCGCCAGGTCTAGGTAGGCTGTATGGACTGCCTTTCCCTCGTCAATGGCCTTGGTGACAGTTTCGAAAAAGAAAAACCAAGTTTAAAAGGCATGATCTGCCTTTGACAAAGCCAAACTGGGTTGGATCCAAAGTCTGCAAATTCCCTATGTCTTTATTTATGAGATCCATTATGATCCTCTCCATGGCCTTGCAGATAAGGCTTGTCAAGCTAATGGGACGGTAATTTCCAGGGTCGGTGGAGGCACCGCCTTTGTGAAGTGGGACCACAGTCGCTGTGCGCCACTCCCTGGGTACGTATCCAGAGGTGAGACTAAGATTAAACAGCTGTCCTAACTGTGGGTTTAATTCCTCGTTGAGTTCGTGGAGCACACAGCCGGGGACACCATCAGGTCCCATGGATGCTGTGTTCTTTGCCTTGGAGAGAGCAGTTCTCACCTGGGTGTTAGAGATGTTTGGGGGGCTACAATCATTTGGTATAGATATCTCTCCTTTGGGGGGGGGGAGTTTGCACTGAACCTGTCAGCCAGTATGTTGGCAATGTCTGTAGGATCAGTAATCTTCACATCATTTTGGACTAATTCTGAGCATATCTGGGAGTTTCCTCCTAGGTTTCTGACATAGCTAAAGAATGCCTTATGGTTGTCTTTAGAGTCCTTAGCTATTTTTCTCTCAAAATTAGCTTTGGATGATTTTATGAGAGCTCTTAGCTTTTTACTTATAGTGATCAGCGGTGTCTTACCTTTTAAGGATTTTGCTCTATCTTGTAGTAGCTTTCTCCTTTGGTTGTAGAGTTTGTTTATGGCTGGGGTCCACCAGACTGGACGCTTTCCTTTGGTACAAAGAGTCTTTGTTTTGCTTGGGATTGCCTGATCCATGCAGCCCTGCAGGTGCTGGTAGAAGGCATTTGAAAGTGATTCAGTGGTTTGAGTAATGTTTACCGCCGGCTCGGGGGCCTTAAAGGAGACCACACTAGTCTTAAGCAGTGTGATGTTGGCTTTCGAGAAGTTCCTTACTGTGGTCTTTTTTATTTCGGGTGGGGGCGGGATAAGGACCTCCAGCGAGATTAGTTTGTGATCTGATCTCACCAGTGAGGGGTATACTTCCGGTGTTGAACATTGTGCTTCATGTTCGTGATGATGAGATCAAGTATGTTTTCTCCTCTTGTGGGGATGGTGACTAGTTGTTCCATGGCATTTGAGTTTATGAATTCCAGGAACTTTTGGCTAGAGTGTTTGGGCTTGAGTAGTGTTCCCAGTCTATATTAGGGTAGTTGAAGTCACTTAGCATGATGGTGTTCGGAGATACATTTATCCCCTCCAGTGTTTTCAGGAAGGCCATGTGAGGTTCCTGAGTTTGCGAGGGTGGCCTGTAACATGCTACAAATTGCAGAGCAGTCTTGCCTATGGTTAATTGTACCTGGATGGTTTCCGATGCATCATGCATTGCCACCAATCTTGAGGTGTGGGTGTCCTTGATGAATATGGATACCCCCCCCACCTTTCTTGGTATTGTCCGGATTTTGGGGCCGGAACGCATGATATGAGGTAAAACCTGATAGTGCTGGGGTGCTCTCAGGAGCCTTGAACCAGGTTTCTGTCACAGCACAGACATCGATGTTCTCCATACTGAGAAGGGCCTCGAGTGCGTGCATCTTGAGGTTAAGACTTCTGGCATTGAGCAGCATTACCCTTAGTTTTTTTTCTTTGTTGTGTTCTAGGGTGGTAGGTTTAGAATTTGAGCCTTGCCTAAAAAAGGCACTATGGGGGTGGCAAGAGCCTTTGCCAAAATCCGGAATCCTAGGGGTGACAGGTGCAAGCCATCCCTTGCGAAGCAGCGTGGCTTGTCCAGCATGTCATCCCAGGCAGACAGACATTGGATCCCCTTTGAATGACACCAGAGTTTAAGCCAATTGTTAAAGCTGACCATCTTATCTCTGTATTGTGGCATCATTCTTGGTGAAGGTAGGATACTGCTCAAGGTCAGGGTCATACCTGCTTGGGCTACATAATCAGAGAGCTCCTCCATGTCCCTCTTCATGTAGTCCAAGGAGGTACGTCTCAGGTCGTTTACACCAGCATGAACAATGATTGAGTCGTACTTGTACCTGCTGTTGAGAGACCTGAATGCTTGCGTTATGTGGCGGATTCTAGCGCCCGACAGGCAGCTTACTGTGACCTTTTCCTTACTCAGTCTGGTGAGCGGGACGTCAGTGTGTCTGACTATGGAGTCACCAATGACTAGTGTGTCTGGCATTGTGTTTGGCCTTAAGGGCTGTGACTGCTTGACACTCTGACTGTGTGGTCTATGTGTTGCAGGTGTTGTGTTCTGAGGTGGTAGTTGTTTGGGTGTCTGCTTTGGTGGCCTCTGCTGTTTTGGTAGATTTTTGATCAGAGCCTCCGAGTATGTCTTTGTGTGTTTATGTGTATGATTTGAGGTTGTGATGGTATTATGTGAGACTGGGTCTATAGTGTGTGTGGTTACCTTCTCCTCCTGTCTGGTCTTGCCAGTCCTATGTTGAGAGAGCTCAGCCTCCAGTTTGGCTGTATAGTTGCATCTCTCGCATGTATTTGTGTTTTGTGGGAGGAGGAGAGGGTTGTCTGTGTACATGAGGCAATTGTAACATTGCCTCAATATTCCCAGGTTCACCAGCTGAGCAGGAGAGGACATTAGCAACTGATCCCTCGACATGCTAGAAGGAATAGACGGAAAAACTTAAAAAAGGTTTTGGGGGTGTGGGTGACCGAGAAATGGGGTTTGCTTTTTGGGGTACTATCTATAACAAGAGTGCTGTATCAAGGTGATAAGTACTGTAGGAGCAAGTGCTGGGCTATACAGATAGAGAATAGTCTACTTGGGAGTCAAGTAGAGATAATTTATAGTTATAGGATACACTAAATAGAACAGTAGTATACTTTGAGGAAGGTAGTTTTAAGGGAAAATTTGAAGAGTGGACTTTAGGTAGCCCGAATAGTTTAAACCTGATTAACCGGCGCTGCCCTAGTGTGCAACGGTGGCAGCTCCGCGCTAAATCGCGCTAATGCGCGCTAAAGCGCGCTTTATAGCAGGGGGCTGGAAAAGACAGGAAATGACCCAAAATGGCCAATAAACTACAAGTTACTGGTTTAAACCACTCCTCTGAGGGCAAACAGGCAGCTCAGTACTCCCCACCCTCACTGGTGAGTAAAGAAACTTCCATTTGACCAAACAAGGAAAATGGAGAAACACAGGAACCAAGACAAAGCCCAGGGATCAGCAAAATCTGATCACTGGAACAAACTATTAGGAAAGTATGGAAAACAAGAGCATTTTTTTGTTTTTTTCAAGTTTTTTTTTTCAAATAGGCAGAAAATACAATAAATGCTGTGTTTTTCGACTAATTGCTATCAAAAGCTAGTACACTTGAGTGTATTAGCCTGTTGTTTAACTTTTAAGCAAAACTTAAACAAGCAAGTGCAACAAACAATTCAAGCTATTAAAAACAGTAAAAACAGGTAATAACAGAATAAAACAGGCAGAAATAGTAGTCGAAAGGCTTAAAAAGTCGAAAATGCAGAAAAAATACTTAGAATCTGGAAAGTTTGTCTTTTCTGGTCTCTGCTGCTCTAGGAACTCTGCTGGACACCACGAGGAGCTGTGCTGAGTTCTCTATAGCCAGAAAAGCCCGCCAAAGCGCTTTATAGCAGGGGGCTGGAAAAGACAGGAAATGACCCAAAATGGCCAATAAACTACAAGTTACTGGTTTAAACCACTCCTCTGAGGACAAACAGGCAGCTCAGTACTCCCCACCCTCACTGGTGAGTAAAGAAACTTCCCTTTGACCAAACAAGGAAAATGGAGAAACACAGGAACCAAGACAAAGCCCAGGGATCAGCAAAATCTGATCACTGGAACAAACTATTAGGAAAGTATGGAAAACAAGAGTATTTTTTTGTTTTTTTCAAGTTTTTTTTTTCAAATAGGCAGAAAATACAATAAATATATCTTCTATTCTTGAATGTTCTTCTCCAACATGCTAGTGACCACATATATTTTCCCCGTACTCCTCAGGAGGATAGGGCCAGAAAAATGCAGGAGTTCTACCATGTAGCACACTATCCTGAAGTACTGGGTACCATAGATTGCACACATATAGAAATTAAGGTACCACCTGGGGAACAACATAAATAGAAAGGGCTTCCGCTTTATTAACTGTCAAGTCATGTATAATGCCAAGGGAATCATCTTGAAGGTGTACTGGCAACCCTGGCAGTTACCACGACTCAAATATATGGCACACCTCCCAACTCTATCAGATGTTCACTAGGGGGGATATTTCACAGGGTCATTTACTGGGAATGCAAGTTATGCACTTGAACCATGGCTAATGACACCCATCAGAAATGCACACACACCTGCTGAAGAATGCCATAATGAGGCACACACTCAAACCAGAAATATCATAGAACGTATGTTTGGGCTGCTAAATTTGCAGTTCCAGTGCCTAGATACATCTGGGGGAGCCCAGCAGTATAATCCACAAACATGCACTAAAATATTCACAGTATGCGCCATGCTACCAAGAAAACAGCTTTATCAGGATACACAAGAGGAAGGAGCACACATCTCACCACCAATGCCAAAGTCACTACAGCTGCACTCAGATGAGGAGTCAGAGGGGAACCAACAGTTGCTGTGGGTGTAGCAGACATAGGCATGCTCAGTATGCCCTTGTATTGGCTAAATGACAATGTATAGCACACTCACCAGCTAAAGGCCTAAAACCTTCCTCCTACCTACATACATATAATAATATTGATGCCAAGCAACTCTCACAACCTTTACCTCCCTGTGTATTGGCTGTATACTGTATGCATCAGACAGACTCAGCCCTGAACTAAAACTGTTGCAACTGCTGGATTTACAAGGTAAGTGCTGAACCTGAAGTGCATTGTGTAATAATATGAATGACTGGCATATCCTTGCATTTTGTTACTTGGTAGTGTAAGCAAGTAAAAGGTGGGAGACTTGTACAGAAATTACCTTAACATGTAACAGCAGAGAATTATTTGACTTATATGTGCCCATTATTAAGTAGCAGGCCTCAGCCATCAAAGATTCACACAGTTGTACCTCTCAAAGGTACTGATGGTCACTGCATGCCTTCAGTTTAGCACTATACATTTGTACTGGAAAATCATTAAAGAGAGAAGTTAGAAAGCAGTGATAGATATTTCAGTTTCAGACTTCACAACCCTCACAAGATCATTTACAAGAAAGTTGGAAAATTTTGATGCTACAAAGATACAATTACCAGTTCAACATCACAAATGCAGATATACTGAGCACTAAGTCAGCTATGTACCCTGAGAATCAAACACAAAGCTTATGTATCCCCAAATCCAAAAGAAACAGATCAGGGATATGGCATAGTTATCATCATTTGCACAGGGTGGTGTGTGGGGGGAGGCAAGAAGCCCAGGCTGGCACAAAAGGTCGGTGAGTGTGTGTGTAAGTAAGAAAGAGAAGCAAGCAGACATTTGGATAAACCAACAAATGGCCAGTGAGACTAAATGAGTTTTAAGCTGTACAGCTGAACCATGTAACTGTTGGTGTGCGTGTGTGTGTGTGTGTGTGCGTGTGTGTGTGTGTGTGTGTGTGTGAGTGTGTGTGTGTGTGTGTGTGTGTGTGTGTGTGTGTGTGTGTGTGTGTGTGTGTGTGTGTGTGTGTGTGTGTAGGGATCCTCCCTGTGAAATTGGTGTATGAGTGCCTGCATGAACACAGTCAAGCTCTGTGCTAGCTCTATGTCTTGGTATGTCAGACAGGTGTGAGCCATGCATGGTAGAGGTGACAGTTCATCATTGTTGTCCCCAACCATGAAAACTGTCTCTGCCAGGGGTTGTGCTGGCACATCCATACCCATGGTCAAATGCACTGCTACCTGAACATGACTGATGTCTGCTGGAACAGCTCCCCTCACAGGGACACCCAGGACCACAACCCCATGACCTGTCACATCTGGGTGTGGACAGTTCACCCATTGAGGAGCACTACCACTATGGAAGAGTGATCGGATATGGCCACATTGGCTAACAGCAGATGATGTGGCTGACTTACACTTATGAGGATGCTGTCTCCCTCCCAGCAGAAATTCCATCATAGACACTGCTTTTTCCATCACAGATACCCCTCATTCCAACATGTCATTCATCCAATCCATTGAATAAGCAACAGTCAGTCATGCATGTCAGTCTATGCCACATCTACAACTCTAACCATTTCTCTGGAGCACCTATGGGAGCATGCTTGTGCCTCCATGATGGCCTTAAATATGTGGAGTGGCACAGGAAGAGACACTTGAATCAGGTGGTGGATGGACAGCAGGCCTCCTCCAAGCACCCATAACAGCCCTCCTGTGTGGCACCTCACCCACACTTTGGCCACAGCCAGAGTCAACAGGCACTGAAGCCGCAATAATTACACTTCCCTGATCAATTGTCTCGCCCTCCACCTGTGCAATATCTGAGGTCTCACTGGAATGGGTAGGCATAGGCCTACCGGCTGTGTCTAATGAAGTTTCAGAGGATGGCTGTATGTCAACCTCAGTGTCAGATTCAGCCTCTGCACCCCCTGACTGTATCTCTTCATGGCCACCATCATCATCAGAGTCTGCTGATACTTCGACATCAGGTGGTAGAAATCCCGCACTTCCAGTATTAGGATCACCTGTGATAATAAGCAAAAAACACTGGAAAATTAATGCCTAATCTACTATTCTCCAATATATGTTAACAAAATAATAGTGCTGCCACTATTGAACAGTACAGCAATGCACACAACAATTCTGACATCAACATCACAAACTAAAATATTTCTTTGAATTGCTCAGCAGTACTGCCATTAAAATGTTTGGCTTACCATCTGCAGATGTTGTTATCCTCTGCATGCCAGATGATCCTGGAAGCAGGTAAGCAAAAGGTAAGCACAACCTAATCACAATTAACTGTAACATGGGGGATCATTTACTGCTTTATATGTCCATTAACTATACTTTCAACAAGACCTTGGATGGCAACTCAAACTCTGTTGACAGCTTTTCCTTAATGCGACCAATTACCCAGGACTAAATGAACAGGTTACGACAGCTAGTGTTTTTAAACTGAAAAGTATTACAAAGATAAATTTATAAATGTATTTATGGTTTATTTAAACAATTATTTTGGGTTAAAGGCATGTCTTATATTCTTGTGAACATTTAAGGGCTAAAAAAGTATGTTTGAATTGGTACAATTATTTAGATTAGGAAGTAGTTTGGAATTTTTTTATCAGTCTATGATGAGGCTTCGTCATTTAGGATTGGCTAATATTGTATGTTTTTTTTTACTGACCAACAATAAGAAGGTGTGGTGGAAAAGGAATTTTTGATTGGTTAGTACAGATGATTAAGTGTGTTTCTTGATTTATTTAATGCATTTTGTAATTGTATATGGCATCTGAGAAAGTTTTGTTAATGTACAAAATGATAGCGCCAATCTTTTAAATCATTTTTATTATTTTGCTGACTTCAGTGAATGAACTTGGATTAAAATAAGTGTTTCTACACTGGTTTAAGGAACCCTTGGATTTTTCACATTTTCTTGTATTTACCTGCAGACAGGACTCAGACAGCCAATAATTTAAACTAGATACATTTAATTAATTCTGTTGAGTACCGCCCAAACCCACTAAGTGGCATTGTGTGGTGGTTAACAGGGAGACCTTAACAATGATTAGTAAAATAGGAAATGTTATGTAACTAGTTCTGTATTAGCTGGCATAAGTGTAGGACTGGAGTATAGATGGATTTGGGTTCTAGTACAGGGTGTGCAACCATTTTTGTTACTGTTATGACAGTGCAGTTTATAACAACGAAGTGAGAAATAGACAAGTGTTATTTCAACATTCCTGTGGCAACAGGTGTAAGTGTAGGACTGCCATATACATGGTACTGGGTTGTAATACAGGATATTCCATTATTTCATACACTTTTACTGTTATTCCACTTCCCATTATATTCACTGTCACATATAACACTTTAAATAGTGGAGCTGATATGAATGGTATGTATGAGGGATGAGACGCCATTATTATGTTTTCAGATGTATGACTGAGGGTATACTGTGAACTATAGTTCTGTATGTATAATTCTGCTATCAGCACTTTCATAGCCTTCACAATTACCTAAGACACATACTCAACTGGATCTATATCCAATAACCTTGTCAGACCACACACATACATGTGTAACACCTCATACTGTTACTTGTATTTATGTATGATTCCTATGTCTGAACAGCACTTCTTCTGTGACATAGATGGAAAATCAACACTGCGGAAAAAATGTTTTATCCTTTATACCTAGGTTTAAATCCCACAATGTAAAAATCAATTTTCTCAGTGTATAAAGGTAAAAATAAATGTCAGGCCATTGCATTTCTGTCACCCAGTGCATGTCTGCAAATCTAACTCACCTAACAGTTACCTTCCAATTTCCAAAATGCACTTGTATAAAACCTCCAGGAACCTTGCCCACTTTAACCAGGATAACTTTATAAATATTTTAAACTCCCAAAACTGGAACCCACTAAAACACTCCCCTTAGATGAAGCCATTAACAAACTCTTTTTAAATACTCTAAATAGCCTAGCTCCTATGCATACCAAATGAACCAAAACTAACCATGCCCCCTGGTTAACAAGACTAACCAAACTATGTCTCTTAGAAACAAAGCTTGGAAAATTTGGCTGAGAGACAGAACACAACAAAATGAACTCCACTGCAAACAACTCTGCAACAAATCAAAAAAGCTAGTAATACAAGATAAATAAATATATTTCTCTGATAAACTATCCACCTCATATAACAATCCCAAACATTTTTGAAAGTCTGTCTCCTCTCTATTTAATCCAGGCACCATTCAAAACCCATCCCCTGCACCAGAAGAAAGCCCACAAGAAATCTCCCAAGCCTTTAATACCCACTTCATCTCCACCATCCAAAAGCTACTCAGAGACTGCCCATCCAGCTCAAACATACACATCCCAACCTCAACAGAACACACCCCCACTAGACAACCAGGCAACTTCTTCACTATTCAACCTGTACCCACCTCTCTGATTTTGAAATTCCTAAAACAACTCAAACCTTGCTCTCTCTCTGCAGATAACCTTCCCCCAGAATATCTGCAAATAGCAGCTAGCTCAATAGCATATCCAGTTACCATTCTTTTAAATCACTCTCTCACTGAATCTTATGTTCCTCTCCTACGGAAAAGATCCATCATTACCCCACTACACAAAGGGAGTAACTCCCATGATCTTTCCAACTACCACCCTATCTCTATACACTCCCCTCTAGCTAAAATCTTGGAAAAATGTGTTCACTCACAACTACTTAAACACCTCTCAAATAATGCTCTTCTATCCCCTACCCAACATGGTTTCCGGTCAGGCCATAGCACCATTACTGCCCTATTATCTTTCACAGAATCTGTCAACAAAGCCTTGGATACCTCAGTAATCCTTCTAGACCTATCTAAGGCCTTCAACACAATGTCGCATGTTAAGCTAGTAAACCAACTATCAACACTAGGTTGCTCCCCAAAATCCCTCAGCTGGTTTATCTCCTACCTACAGAACAGGGAACAATCTGTAAAATGGTTAAATGCACAATCTCAGTACCAACCTAACAATATAGGAGTACCACAGGAATCCATTTTAGATCCACTACTATTCAATATCTTCATCAATGACCTGCACAAAGCCCCCCTAATCCAGAACATCATCCAATACGCCGATGATTCAACACTTATATCCACCTCTAAATCTTTCCCAGACCTCCTCACACTTACACAACAGGCTTTTACTTCTGTCGAATCATGGCTTATTAATGCACAACTGATGCTAAACCCCAAAAAACTAAACTTTTGCTTTTCTCAACAAAACCACCCAACACTGACTTTAAAATCCTGGCTAAAGACGGCACAGAAATTGAACTAGTGAAAACAGCCAAATTGCTAGGTATAACAATATAGGATAAACTCACATACGAACAACACATCCTAACTGCAATCAAGAAAACCCATTTCAGACTAGGTAAACTATACTGCTGAAAACTCTACCTGGATAAATATACCAAAATAAAACTAGCCAATACCCTTCTCATCCCCTCCCTTTTATATGGTAATGCCATTTTCACTAACCTGCACACAACCCTTAGTAATAAATTTCAATCTTGTTATAACAAAATAGCCAAATTCACCTCCAGAAAACCTTACCGCTCTCATCACTGCTATGCCATCACTGAACTAAGATGGCTAGAGTTTTCCCACCATCTACAATACACCCAACTAACCTTAGCCCAGAAATTAATTTCTAAACCAAATGACTGCCCTGCCCTTAACTCAATCCTACAAACATACACCCCCACTAGAACACTAAGATCTTCCTGTAAACTGATGCTTACAGTAGCCAAAGCCAACAAAAAAGCAGGACAATGCCTGTTCTCCCATACCATTGCTAAGCTATGGCATAACCTTCCATCCGAAATAACCCAAACTGATCACCCAAAAACTTTTAAGGCAGCCCTAAAAACACATTATCTACACATAAAAGAGTTGTATAATTGTATTAATTCATTGTATGTCACATATGATGGTATTAATTTAATCTCTTTTTTTCTCACCCCAACCCTAATCTCTCTTTTTTTATTTTTTTATTATATATCCTCAAAATGTTATGATGTCATCCATGTGTACCACATCACTAAATGCTACACAGCACAGCCAGGTAGGCCAGCCCCAGTGAAACAGCCTGACCCAGCTCCTCTGGCTGCAGCACCAATACCCAGCATGTCTGTGAGTCAACCTGGCAGCACTGCCCCTGCTGCCCTGGCACTACCTGCACCTTCGGGTAGTACTGCCCAGGAAGTTGGTGCAGTGGTACCCTCCAGGACCAATGGTGGAGGTGGCAATTTCATCACCCACAACGAGTTGCCAGGGATGGTGTATAGGGTCATGTGCCCTCACCATTGGTGCATGCCTGCACTGGATGGAGAGACTGCTCTCCCTCATAGTCAATAGGAGAAAAAGGAGGAGACATCAAGCATTCCAGCCTCCAGCAGAGTAAGGTGACAGTGATGACAGTTCAGTGGGTGAGGACTCTATTCTCACTGTCTCTAAGCTTGATGGGCGTGAGTCTGTGTTGTCTACTCCCACACCCCAATCATAGTGTCCCCCAACCTTTTGGGTCCATCATCGTCCCTGCTTGTTGTTTTGCATGTTTCCAATTACTTCCTCACCTACCCAAATTATCTGGCCTAGACAAACCTATGTCCCTTACCCAGCATTCCTCTCTTACGGAATTAAAAAAATGGCACTTGTCAAACAAAAAAAAAAAAAAATTGTCCCATACATAGTCCTCCATTTTGCACACGTCTTCGTGACACACTTGATTTGGTCCAATTGGCTATATAACATGATTACATTATTGCTACCCCTCTTTGTGGAGGTGGCAGTCCAAATTCAGTTAATATTCTGCACATATGTTCAATTGACACTGTTAGAGAAATGGATAGCTTTGTTTCTTTCCTGCCTACCTCCTGCACATTCCAGTACTTCTTTCCCTTTGCTCTTCCCCTGCTTGCTCCTCATTTCACCACTTTCCTATCTACCCCATTTAACACCTTTAATTTGGTCAAAAAATAGAATGCACACACCACACATAAGTAGCAGAAAAAACAATGGATCCCTTCACTTTTTGGGCTATATGTTTGCGCGGGGGTGCATATCATGCACCAATGTGCAGCGACGGTGAGTGGTAGTACAATACTGCAGTTACCTCCATGCAATGCTGCTTAATCCTGCTGCACTATGCCAACACACAACAACACACGTACTATAAAGAATTCATGCCATTGCACTATATATGTTTATTTAAAAGTCTTTAAAGTATTGGATACACCTGGATTCAAAACCAGTATTATTTGGGCTCCAAAAGAAATTTCAATGCATTTACATCTGCTGTGACAGAATCAGTTAAGCAGCAGGTGCCTTTCATAGGCTCAATACTAACTCTCAAACTTTTCACAAAGTGTCTCACATTTGTACACTGCTTACCTACACGCAAACAGAGAAAGTATTGAAAATGGGTATCTTGCATGCGCAAACACTTTGCCAACCATCACGCAAACCCGATGATAGCTGCGGTATGGAAAAGTAAATAATATTATGTATTACTGCTGTTTATTGTTCATTTCCTGTGTATGATATGAAATAATATGTGGAAACACAACAAGCTGAAGGCCTTATCTAACAATACGTCACACATTTTCAATACAGCCATATGTTGTCTCACCCCAAGCACTGCAACTCTTGTGTCTCAATAATTTTTTCACACATATATCACCTACACTACATAAATTAATATTAAATGTTGTATGATATGCAATATACATCAATTTGGTAACATGCAGAACTAGAACTATTGACCCATAAGCCTAAAAAGCCTTATCTGCAAGGCTAGGGAAGGAATCAGCATGGACCTTATCCACAGGGACATAGGTGACCTTCTACACAGTTAACCTGGCCCATTTTGGTTTTGTCAAGCTTAGAACCTGCTTATTCAATCTAGTGTCCCATTTGATTTGCAGATGTGACTGATCCCAAAGATCTGGATGAGGGATAACAGGACATACCACCTATGATGAGTTATCCAGGGCCTTTGACACAATCCCCCATTCAGGTATCATAGAGAAAATCTCCCATCTGAAAATTAACCCATACATTACTAGATGGATAGCCAACTGGCTCATCAACAGAACACACACTATCAAAGTTGGGGACCACACCTCCACCACTATACCACTAACCAATTGAATACCACTAGGATTTGTGCTTGGCCCTCAATTGTTTGGAAACTATTTTTTTTAAACCTCAGTAAAGGTAAAATGGCCTGTGGCTCACCAAGTCTGCAGATGACTGTCAACTGGACACAGACATATAGAGTCCCCCAATGATGTGAACATATTACAGAGGGGGCTGATACAGAAAAATGATTGTTGCCAAACTAATGGACTGAACCTTAAATCAAAAATGCCTCATTGTTTCCTTTGACAATGAAGTGCCCTGGCTAATTATGATATAGATAGCACCCCTCTAAGCTCAAACAGATTGTTGCAAGACTTGGGAACACATGCTGATAGCAATCTACAATTCAATCACTATGTGTCCATAGTGATGAGACACACATTCTACACTGTGGACCTTGTAAATAAGGCCATCACATCCAAGACCAGGGAGGTTGTAGCTCTACTGTACCCTACCCTTACCAGACCCATAACTGAGTATAATACTCATTTCTGTCTATACCTCACCAGACACCTACAGCAACTGGAGAAAACACAGAGGATTGTGAGTGGGAGAATCCAGAGTCTCCAAAACATGGCATACATGGAAAGACTGAAAGACCTGTCACTGTTCTTAGCATCATGCAGGCTGCTGACAGGTGAACTATGCCTGGGCTACAGAGCAGTCTCAGACCCTGGCCTACTGGAAATGCTGGACATCTGCAAATCAAATGGGACAAGAATAATTTGTTCCAGGGATTTCAACCTAGCCTGTGACATAAACAGACTCTGGGGAGACGGATATATATATCCCAGCAATTGCTGCTCCTCTGTAATAAGCTCCCACTGCATGTGAAGCAGTGTGCTTCTATGACAATATTCAAGTGCAACCTTGACAACTGTATAGGTGATTGTAAATTCATCCCTGGGGTGGCACCTATGTCCCTCATGGACAGGGCCACTTGGTGCTGATCATAAAATCACTCTGTTAATAATGACCATTTAACTTTGCTCAATAAGGATACTTGTGTTTTTACATGGTTAGGTTTGTAAATGCCATTAGGCTAGTAACCTCCTATGAACTTATGAAGCTATGAACCTATGCAGGTCTCCCAACATTTTCTCTCCAACATACCTTACTGATTTCATCCACTGTAAGTTGACCTACAGTATTGTAAAAGTCAGACTTGTGCTGTGGTGCTTGTATAAAGTATTGAGTCTTGTAGTCTGTGTACCTTAAATAGGTAGGGGTTCTGTTCTTGCTGCAGTCAACTCTGTGTGTGTGTGTGTGTGTGTGTGTGTGTGTGTGTGTGTGTGTGTGTGTGTGTGTGTGTGTGTGTGTGTGTGTGTGTGTGTGTGTGTGTGTGTGTGTGTATGTGTGTCTCGACAGAAAAACAGAAGTGTGTATCTAACAGTTAATACTCCAATCTTATGGATTGACAGTATTTTCATACTTGCACATGCCTACACATTCATTTCATGCAGGCTTCCCATCTTCTTTCCAACATGCCCTGCTGATGTCATCCACTTTCAGTTGACCTGCAGTCTTATAAAATCAGACTTGTACCATACTATTTGCATAAAGTACTGAGTTCTGTAGTGTGTGTGCTTAGACACATAGGGGTTCTGTACTCACTACAGTCAATTGTGTGTGTGTGTCTGTGTGTGTGTGTGTGTGTGTGTGTGTGTGTGTGTGTGTGTGTGTGTGTGTGTGTGTGTGTGTGTGTGTGTGTGTGTGTCTAGACAGAACAGCAGACGTGTGTATCCTACAGTTACTGCTCCAAACCCATTGATTGACAATAATTTAATATGTGCACATGCCTACACATTCATTTCATGCAGGTCTCCCAACATCTGCTCTCCAACATGCCCTGCTGATGTCATCCACTTTCAGTTGACCTGCAGTCTTATAAAAATGAGAGTTGTACCATGCCATTTGCATAATGTACCAAGTTCTGTAGTGTGTGTACTTAGACACATAGGGGTTCTGTACTCACTACAGTCAATTGTGTGTGTGTGTGTGTGTGTGTGTGTGTGTGTGTGTGTGTGTGTGTGTGTGTGTGTGTGTGTGTGTGTGTGTGTGTGTGTGTGTGTGTGTGTGTGTTTATGTCTAGACAGAACAGCAGAAGTGTGCATCCTACAGTTACTGCTCCAATCCCATGGATTGACAATAATTTGATATGTGCACATGCCTACACATCCATTTCATGCAGGCATCCCAGCATCTTCTCTCCAACATGCCCTGCTGATGCAATCCACAATAAGTTGACCTGCAGTTGTGTAAAAGTCAGAATTGTGCTGTGGTGCTTGCATAAAGTCCTGAGTTCTGTAGTCTGTGTACTTAGGTAGGGGTTCTACCCTCACTACAGTCAACTGTGTATGTTTGTGCTTCTGCTTGACATTACACAGAGCCTTTTACACCAGCTGGTGGGACACTGTTATTGCCATGTTTTCCTGAACAGACACTGCTGATGTCATCAGCTATAAAGTGTTGTCTGAGACACTCAAAGTCAGACTTCAGCTGTGGTGCTTGCCTTAAATACAGAAGTCTGTAGTCTGTGTAATTAGATAAGTAGGGTTCTATCCTCACTGAGGTCAAGTGTGTGTGTGTGTGTGTGTGTGTGTGTGTGTGTGTGTGTGTGTGTGTGTGTGTGTGTGTGTGTGTTTTCAAAGATTCAAAGAAACTGTATTGTCATTTCGGATAACACAAGTGCAGCCTAAACAAAATTACAAATGTCAGCTCACGAGAGAAGTGCAGTGCAAATAATATAGATACAGCGTTAACAGAGAATAACACTAGAAAGAAAATAACACATATGACATGAAAGAGGTAGTTCACGTTACTTAAGCACACTCAATATCCATTATCCAATGATAAATAATAAATAAAAAATAAATGCCCACCACCAAACCCCCTTCACCGTTAAGATCGAGAATAAATAGAAACAAGTGAATAGCCGCTGTGTGGTTACTGTATTGCACTTGTTAACCTTAGATGTGACTCAGTATAGACATAATATTGTGTAATAGTAATACTGGTGGTAATTGTTCCTAGTAGCAGGATTAAATAAAAAAGATGCTTCAATGTATCAGATGTTATGGTTGGAGTCCGAGTTAATAAGGCTCAAAGCTGTAGGATACAAACTGTTCCTAAATCCGGTAGTCCTACAGCCGAAGCTGCAGTACATCCTTCCAGATGCAAGTTGTGAGAACCAGTTGTGGGCCATATGGGTCAAATTAGCTAGTATTTTGTATGTTCTCTTTCTTGTTCTGTGCATTTCTTGCTCTGTTGTGTGTGTGTGTGTGTGTGTGTGTGTGTGTGTGTGTGTGTGTGTGTGTGTGTGTGTGTGTGTGTGTGCTTTTGCTTGACATTACAGTGAGCCGTTTACACCAGCATGTGGGACACTGCTATTGCCATATTCTCCTGAACAGCCACTACTGATGTCATCAGCTATAAAGTGTTGCCTGAGACACTCCAAGTCAGACCTGAGCTGTGGCACCTGCCTTAAATACAGAGATCTGCTGTCTGTGTAATTAGATAGGTAGGGGTTGTATTCTTTCAACAGTCATGGTGTGTGTGTGTGTGTGTGTGTGTGTGTGTGTGTGTGTGTGTGTGTGTGTGTGTGTGTGTGTGTGTGTGTGTGTTTGTGATCTTGCTTGACATTGCAGAGACTTTTACACCAGCATGTGGGACACTATTACCATATTCTCTTCAACAGACACTGCTGATGTCATCAGCTATATCTGATTTGTGGATATGCACTATTACCACCAGGGCAGGGTCACAGACTGGCCTGGAGGCCATGCAGAGGTCACCTCATCCTAGTTTGAGTACAGTGCTGTCATACAATCCTAATATCTGAATATGATGGCCTGACTTATGATGTCCCCGACATTGGCTTTCAATACCAGTGTGCACACTTGGTGGTTGGAGTTCAGATTGCTATCTACATGTGTTCCCAATGCTTGCATTACTGGGTTTCAGCATAGCAGGGCTGTTGTCAATGCTGTAAATAGCATGTAATTCCTCTTTTTATTAGGACAAAATCATGACACATTTCTGCATTTATGTGTAGATCCTGTGGCTTTGTCACCAATCATTTGTCTCTGTTAGCTCGTCCTGTAGTTTGTTATTATCATTGGTGGACTCAGTGATTACACCCAATATGCAAGAATCAGCATCATGGCAAGCCAAAGGCCATATACTTTAGCCAGAGCTGTCAAGAAATAGATTCCAAACTGTACATGACCAAGCATAGATCCCTGGGGTATGCCACGGGTGACAGCATCTTCTGGTACAGATTAATTCACCAACTTTCTGTCGTTGAGTCAACTAGTTACCCATCTAGTCACATAAGGGTTAATCCCCAAATGGAAGAGGTTCTCAATGATACCTGCATGGGGGATTTTGTCAAATCCCTAAGGCAGATCAAGATAGGTAGTATGCACTGTCTTACCTTCATCCAGGCCTATCACACAGACCCTCTGAAGTCCAGGCCAACATAAAGGGACTCTGGCTGAAAAAGTTCACAGACGATTGCAAGTTGGGAGCTATTATTAACTCCCCAAGTGATGTTGACATCCTACACTATGGCCTCACTCAGACTAATTACTGGTGTCAGAACCATGGCCTTAGGCTCAATGCCAAAAAATGCGTCATCATCCCCTTTGGGAAAAACCCGGTTCCTATGAATTATCACATTGATGGTAGTCCACTGAACACAGAAGGTGTTATAAGAGATCTGGGAACACAGGCTGATGGCAACCTCTCTTTTGATCACCACATTGCCACTGTGGTCAGAAAGTCCTTCTATGTGGCCCATCTCATTACTAAGGGTTTTTCATCCAGGAAGAAAGAAGGCATTGTCTCCCTCTACTCTTCCCTTATTAGGCCAATCATCAAGTACAATGTCCCATTTGACAAACCAGGAACCAAGAAACCAATAATGTCCACAACGAAGAACCAAGTCCAAGACGAAAAGGTTTAATGCATCCAAAAAACACTGACAATGGCAAGAAACGATACAGCAGTAAAAAAAATGATTAATACATCAACCACTTCACTTCCATCCGTTGAAAAAGAACAAATCATCTTCTGAATCTCCACTGTTCATTCTGGGGTTTTCCATTGTAATGTTTCTTCTTGGGTCGGGCTCCCATTTGACCATAATCTCTCTCCTTGTAGTACATATCCTTGTTTCGGATTCTTTCCGAGTGTCTTGGGCCATCCGCTAAAGGGCTGAGGCCTTCAGCATTGGAATCTTTATCCCCTGTACGCATATCCGGTGCATTCGTCATCTCGCCTTCTATCTCATGATTGGCTATCCCTTCTCGGTTGCTATGCCTACCAAAACCAACCTTAGATTGCGGATATACTTGGCCCATTTTGTATCTTTTAATGTCCCTCTGAATTTTATTTAATTTCCTTTTGTAAATTACATCATAACTACGATCCACTTAATTTAATATATTGGTATAATTGGTGTAATAATGCCCAAACAACAAGTCTTTTACAATGGCTTCATTGATGGTTTCAAGTTCAGTCAAATAACCATCAATTTTATATTTATTATATTTTACCATAATCTCCATTATGGCAATCCCTGTTTTATTAAACAGCTCATGCAATTCTTTAATCATATCTTGATTTCCATCTATCCCATTCGGGTATCACCATACGCGTAAGCCTTTCGGCATCAAAGCTAGCTCTATGTTTTTACACAAGTAACTGTTCTCGAGTTGAGTTCTTTTTAATTTAAATAAATTAGTTTCAAAATTTTTAAGCTGTTCAGCCAAAGTTTGGTTAGTTTTTACTTCAGAATGGTCAAAGGAATTGCCTCCCATATTAAAACTAAATTTACACTTTCTCCATCGATCATTATCCACTTTGTCCATTTCGGACCTTCCACCAGAAAAGTTTTTGTTATTGCTATGAACGCCAGTAATATTGTTAGTATTATTATCATCTCTATTAGTTGTATTCGGTGTTGCTTGGGTTAACGGCATGCCCAAACTACTACTTAATGATGAAGTTGGACCAGCGTTTTGTTTCTCTAATAATGTTTGTATATGGGCAGAATGTTCTACTAACTGCTCCTTAATTTGCTGCAATAAACCCAAAATATCCACCGAGGAACCAAGATTCTCCATAAGACCAACTCAACAAACCAGGAACCAAGAAACCAATAATGTCCACAATGAAGAACCAAGTCCAAGACAAAAAGGTTTAATGCATCCAAAAAACACTGACAATGGCAAGAAACGATACAGCAGTAAAAAAACGATTAATACATCAACCACTTCACTTCCATCCGTTGAAAATGAACAAATCATCTTCTGAATCTCCACTGTTCATTCTGGGGTTTTCCGTTGTAATATTTCTTCTTGGGTCGGGCTCCCATTTGACCATAATCCTTCTCCTCGTAGTACATATCCTTGTTTTGGATTCTTTCTGAGCATCTTGGACCATCCGCTAAAGGGCTGAGGCCTTCAGCATTTGAATCTTTATCCCCTGTACGCATATCCGGTGCATTCATTATCTCGCCTTCTATCTCTTGATTGGCTATCCCTTCTCGGTTGCTATGCCTACCAAAACCAACCTTAGATTGCGGATATACTTGGCCCGTTTCGTATGTTTTAATGTCCCTCTGAATTTTATTTAATTTCATTTTGTAAATTACATCACAACTACGATCCACTTTGTTTAATATATTGGTATAATTGGTGTAATAATGCCCAAACAACAAGTCCTTTACAATGGCGTCATTGATGGTTTCAAGTTCAGTCAAATAACCACCAATTTTATATTTATTATATTTTACAATAATCTTCATTATGGCAATCCCTGTTTTATTAAACAGCTCATGCAATTCTTTAATCATATCTTGATTTCCATCTATCCCATTCGAGTATCGCCATATGCGTAAGCCTTTCAGCACCAAAGCTAGCTCTATGTTTTTACACAAGTAACTGTTCTCGAGTTGAGTTCTTTTTAATTTAAATAATTTAGTTTCAAAATTTTTAAGCTGTTCAGCCAAAGTTTGGTTAGTTTTTACTTCAGAATGGGCAACGGAATTGCCTCCCATATTAAAACTAAATTTACACTTTCTCCATCGATCATTATCCACTTTGTCCATTTCGGACCTTCCACCAGAAAAGTTTTTGTTATTGCTATGAACGCCAATAATATTGTTAGTATTTTCTTTTGTTTTTTTACTGCTGTATCGTTTCTTGCCATTGTCAGTGTTTTTTGGATGCATTAAACCTTTTCATCTTGGACTTGGTTCTTCGTTGTGGAAATTATTGGTTTCTTGGTTCCTGGTTTGTTGAGTCGGTCTTATGGAGAATCTTGGTTCCTCGGCGGATATTTTGGGTTTATTGCAGCAAATTAAGGAGCAGTTAGTAGAACATTCTGCCCATATACAAACATTATTAGAGAAACAAAACGCTGATCCAACTTCATCATTAAGTAATAGTTTGGGCATGCTGTTAACCCAAACAACACCGAATACAACTAATAGAGATGATAATAATACTAACAATATTACTGGCATTCATAGCAATAACAAAAACTTTTCTGGTGGAAGGTCCGAAATGGACAAAGTGGATAATGATCGATGGAGAAAGTGTAAATTTAGTTTTAATATGGGAGGCAATTCCTTTGACCATTCTGAAGTAAAAACTAACCAAACTTTGGCTAAACAGCTTAAAAATTTTGAAACTAAATTATTTAAATTAAAAAGAACTCAACTCGAGAACAGTTACTTGTGTAAAAACATAGAGCTAGCTTTGGTGCCGAAAGGCTTACGCGTATGGTGATACCCGAATGGGATAGAGGGAAATCAAGATATGATTAAAGAATTGCATGAGCTGTTTAATAAAACAGGGATTGCCATAATGAAGATTATGGTAAAATCTAATAAATAGAAAATTGATGGTTATTTGACTGAACTTGAAACCATCAATGACGCCATTGTAAAAGACTTGTTGTTTGGGCATTATTACACCAATTATACCAATATATTAAACAAAGTGGATCGTAGTTGTGGTGTAATTTACAAAAGGAAATTAAATAAAATTCAGAGGGACATTAAAAGATACGAAATGAGCCAAGTATATCTGCAATTTAAGGTTGGTTTTGGTAGGCATAGCAACCGAGAAGGGATAGCCAATCAAGAGATAGAACGCGAGATGATGAATGCACCGGATATGCGTACAGGGTTTAAAGATTCAAACGCTGAAGGCTTCAGCCCTTTAGCGGATGGTCCAAGTTGCTCGGAAAGAATCCGAAACAAGGATATGTACTACAAGGAGAGGGATTATGGTCAAATGGGAGCCCGACCCAAGAAGAAATATTACAATGGAAAACTCCAGAATGAACAGTGGAGATTCAGAATATGATTTGTTCTTTTTCAACGGATGGAAGTGAAGTGGTTAATGTATTAATCTTTTTTTACTGCTGTATCGTTTCTTGCCATTGTCAGTGTTTTTTGGATGCATTAAACTTTTTCGTCTTGGACTTGGTTCTTCGTTGTGGACATTATTGGTTTCTTGGTTCCTGGTTTGTTGAGTCGGTCTTATGGAGAATCTTGGTTCCTCGGCGGATATTTTGGGTTTATTGCAGCAAATTAAGGAGCAGTTAGTAGAACATTCTGCCCATATACAAACATTATTAGAGAAACAAAACGCTGGTCCAACTTCATCATTAAGTAGTAGTTTGGGCATGCCGTTAACCCAAGCAACACCGAATACAACTAATAGAGATGATAATAATACTAATAATATTACTGGCGTTCATAGCAATAACAAAAACTTTTCTGGTGGAAGGTCCGAAATGGACAAAGTGGATAATGATCGATGGAGAAAGTGTAAATTTAGTTTTAATATGGGAGGCAATTCCTTTGACCACTCTGAAGTAAAAACTAACCAAACTTTGGCTGAACAGCTTAAAAATTTTGAAACTAAATTATTTAAATTAAAAAGAACTCAACTCGAGAATAGTTACTTGTGTAAAAACATAGAGCTAGCTTTGGTGCCAAAAGGCTTACGCATATGGCGATACCCGAATGGGATAGATGGAAATCAAGATATGATTAAAGAATTGCATGAGCTGTTTAATAAAACAGGGATTGCCATAATGGAAATTATGGTAAAATATAATAAATATAAAATTGATGGTTATTTGACTGAACTTGAAACCATCAATGACGCCATTGTAAAAGACTTGTTGTTTGGGCATTATTACACTAATTATACCGATATATTAAATTAAGTGGATCGTAGTTGTGATGTAATTTACAAAAGGAAATTAAATAAAATTCAGAGGGACATTAAAACTTATGAAACGGGCCAAGTATATCTGCAATCTAAGGTTGGTTTTGGTAGGCATAGCAACCGAGAAGGGATAGCCAATCAAGAGATAGAAGGCGAGATGACGAATGCACCGGATATGCGTACAGGGGATAAAGATTCAAACGCTGAAGGCCTCAGCCCTTTAGCGGATGGTCCAAGATGCTCATAAAGAATCCGAAACAAGGATATGTACTACGAGGAGAGGGATTATGGTCAAATGGGAGCCCGACCCAAGAAGAAATATTACAACGGAAAACCCCAGAACGAACAGTGGAGATTCAGAAGATGATTTGTTCATTTTCAATGGATGGAAGTGAAGAGGTTGATGTATTAATCATTTTTTACTGCTGTATCATTTCTTGCCATTGTCAGTGTTTTTTGGATGCATTAAACCTTTTCGTCTTGGACTTGGTTCTTCGTTGTGGACACAATGTCCCATTTGGCATGTACCTCACTAGACACCTGCAACAACTGGAGAGGCCACAAAAGTACCTCACAAAGAGGATCCTAGGCCTTAAACACTTGTCCTATATGGACAGACTCAAAACCTCCAACTATTCTCTGTCTCATATTGCCTGCTTAGAGGCGATCTCTGCTTGACTTTCAAAGCCATGTCTGACCCAGCTCTGTTAGAAATGCTACATCTAAAGAAATCCCAATCCCTCTGCACCATATGCTCCAGAGACCTCAACCTCATTACCACAATCAACAGAACATACTGGAGGGACAGGTTCATAACCCAGAGACTACCCATGCTATGGCATAGACTTCCCACACATGTCAAGCAGACAATCTTGCTGACCCTCTCCAAGAGAAATCTTGATGAGTGGATGGGATATAGAAAATTTACCCCAGGGATAACTCCAGTGGCTTGACTCGAAAAAGGCACTGGGAACTAAAGTTGGGTGGCACGATGCCATGGTAATCCTATGGCTAGGCTTGTAAAGGCCCCAGGGTCATTAGCCTAGTACACACATATGAACCTATGTGACAACATCACAAATCACTTAAGGTATGACGCAGCGCATACACCTTCTTGATATAATTGAATGCACACTTTAACACACCCTCCACATGGGCCATGTTCCCATAGAAGGGTGTACACCAAGATACATCCGTTTGAGTTGGAGGAGACAGCACCTGATGAATGCATGTATAGACACATCCTGACTCTCCTCAGGTGTGAGGTAGACCAACATGTCACCATGGACCTTTTCTAAATGGACATTAGTAATATCCCAGCTGTGTGCAACAGACCTGTTTGAGTTGTTAATGCTGCATCATGTCTGTTACATCTGATAGGTATCCTCAAAGAGGTAATCGAGGGCATGCATGATGACAACAGTATCATTCTGTGGAATTTGACCAGGTCAAGGCATTTGACACAAATCCAGACTGAGGTATTCAATCAATATTGTCAGATGTGGCCATAAGCAGCTGTATCACCAAGTGTGCAGACCAGTGTATCACATACGTGGCATCTCACTATGTTGAAATGTGTGAAGTGACCTACATCTCAGGTCCAGTGATCAGGTCTGTACATCAGAGCAGTCTGATAGGCCCTTTCCCGTCCATTATTTAAGTGATGCACATCACAGATGGCATACGCATCCTGTGTCCAAACAGCTGCCTGAAGGACTATAGATTGTGGGCAATCATTGGATCCAACTGTGATATTAGTATAATACCAGACAGTATCAACACATTCCAAAGATTCTGCCACAGCCATGACAGCACTTGCAATGACAACAAAACATGGGGGGATTTGTTATGGCAGAAATACAAAAACACAACCCAAATATAATGTGAACATCACACCCTATAAATAGACCAATAGGTATGTGATCTGTGTCCTGGGCTAGATGGTAAGGGAAACATGCACCAGCTTGTATTCAAAGTGCTGGCTACTCCCTTGTATGTAACACAGGTACTAAGTATGTGAAGGACATCCACATCACAGGCCATAATACCTCCATAGTTCCCAGCCTTCATCACACCAGTAACTGAGTACAGTGCATCCTCCTTCATGTACCTCCGTACACATCTTCCACTGATGTGTAACTCAAGTGTACCACCTTTGTCATAGTGACCTGTCACACAGCGTATTGGCCATACCTAGGTATTCTTTTTGTGGCATAAACATTACTGCCTGATGGTGCAGAACCCCTATCAAGTTGTTACACCAGATGCATGTGTGCTACCTGTTCTGGTAATGCACACAGTACATACATAACTTTTTGACAACATTAAATGGCATGGATAACATGTGCGACAGTGTGGATTGTGCCATATGTATATGCAATGCACACCAGTCAGCTAGCCTGTATTGTTTATAATGTCACATACATATGTATCAGTGTCCCTCCTAACACTTCCAGCAGATGTTACACTGCCAGGACAGTGCGCATGATTACTCTCATAGGATATGGACATATCATAATAGTTGTACAAGTGTGCTTGTGCAGAATCATCTCTGATAACTTTAAACCACATATGTTATGTCAGAGGCATGGGCTTACTGGTGGTATTATTCCAATATTGTCCATGATTATGACTGGTTCTTTTAATGTTGTCCATGAGCCTTTACCTGGGTCCCACTTACTGGGGGCATCTGTTGAGATTACACTCATAGGAGGTTACTAGGCTAATGGCTCTAGGGCCCTTACAAGTCTAGCCAAGTACAATTCCTGTTCCCAAGAATATCAAGGTATTAAGTGGAGCTAAGTCAACAACTACTGCCCTTGACCAAGAGGGACACAGGTGAAATTCCCAGGGTGAATTTGCAGTTTCTCATCCAATAATCCAAATTATGCTTAAATAAGGTCAGTGAGGGTCTCTGTTTCATCTGAATTGGAAGATTGTTTCAGAGAAGAGGTAACCTCTGGAAGACATATCTGTCTCTCCAGCGAGTCCTGCTGATGTCACATACTATGTTGAGTTCCTTAGAGTGAGTGCATCTGGCACCATTTGATCTATGAATGTGAAGAATTTCCATTAGAGCAGGATCTAAGATTGCTTTATATACAAGGCAGAGGTTGCCTCTGTGTAGTCTGTGAGACACAGAGTATAGTGACAATGATTTCAGTCTGTCAACGTATGACATATGCTGAAGGCCCTACATTTTCTTTGTAAGAAACCTTTGAGGTCTTCCCAGTTGCTGCAGGTGCCTGGCAAGGTACATACAAGAGGTAGCATTGTACTCTATTACTGGCCTGATGAGTGAGGAGTACAGGGGGGGTTATAACCTCTTTTGTTCTGGATGCAATACCCTTACTTATGAGGTGAGCAACATAGAAAGTCATTCTTACCACTGTGGAGATATGGTGGCCAAAAGAAAGGTTGCTGTCAACCTGTGTGCCCAAATCTCTCGCCTCTGATTGTGGGCTTAGGGTGTTGTTATTAATGTGGTAATCTGCAGGGACATTGTCCTTGCTGAAGGGAATGATAACGCATTTTTGCATTGAGTTTTAGCCCATGACCTTGGCACCAGTTGTTTGTCTGTGTAAGTCCCTCTTGTAGAATGTTGACATTGTTTGGGGACTCAATGACTGCACCCAGTCTGCACTCATCAGCAAACTTTGTCAGCCTTAAAACTTCTGTTTTAGCCTGTACATCCCAGAAGTAAATTCCAAAAAATAGGGGCCCTAGAACTGATCCCTGTAGAACACCTCTGGTTATGGGGGGGTCTGCTGCTGGAGGTAGAGTCACCTATTTTGACTATATGCATTCTATCAATGAGCCAGTTCGCAACCCACCTGACAGTATACAGATTGATCTCCAGCTGGGTGAGTTTATCAATGATGCCTGAGTGAGGAATAGTGTCAAAGGCCTTAGCCAGGTCCAGGTAGGCCATATGCATGGATTTGCCTTTGTCCAGGGCTTTGCTGACTGTCTCAAAGAATTCCACTCAATTCAAGAGGCAGAATCTCCCTTTAACAAAGCCAAATTGGGTCAGGTCAAGCATTTGGAGGTCTCCTATAGCTTTGTTGCTAAAGTCCATGATTATTCTTTCTATAGCCTTGCACTTTAGGCTGATCAGGCTTATGGGTCTATAGTTTATCAAAACATGAAACCAGACCAGTAACATCAGGAAGAAAACTTTAACTTCACAGAGCTTTCAAATTAAAAAAAACTTCTTCAGTGTGATAAAACAAGTAAATCAAATGGCAAATAAATAAATAATTTACAAACTCAAAGACACAACCAACACAACTTTAACATTCATTGGCCATTCCAACCCTAACCCTCCAATTGTGAATGAGGGTTTTCAGTTTTGTTGTAGTTAATGGAAAGAGTGGAGAACTGGACATGAATGGCATCTCATGGAAGAACAAGAATAACAGGCAAAGTAATCAAAAAATATTACAGCAGGCGGCAGGCAAGGAGTCATTCCAGCACACAAAACCAATAAATGAGAAGGTTGTTGTAAACGTATTGGACTTTGATTTGTCTGAACATAATATTTTTATTATGCAAAGGCTATACCTTGTAGTAGTGACTGTCTGAAGATGCTCTTACTGACCTCAAGCTGTTTGTTTGGAACTTGAATCTTAAGTTAATTTTTAAAGACAATAGTTATTCCATTAATATGCTGAGGAGATCTAGCACTTTTGTGTCAGTAAGCTCTCTATAATCACTGCTGTTCATGATATTTGTGAGAAACAACTGCGTGATTTATATATGAAGGATAATTTAGTTAAGAAGTTTAACTTAACTAAATAGGAGCATAAAGCTTTGTTAAAATTGAAAAGTGAACCAAGTATAGTTATTAAGCAGCCTGGTAAGGGAGGGGCTGTTGTGATTTGAAATAAAAGTATGTATATTGAGACTATGAAAGATTTTTTGAAAGATGGGAATATTTTTAAAGAGATTAATGTTGTAAGTTGAATTTTATTATACATACTGTCAACATGATTATTTATTATTTAAATCTGAAGATTTAACTATTAAGCTGTTTAATTTTTTTATCAGTTATGCATCCAGTTACTCCATTCCTTTATAGCCTCCCAAAAATTCATAAAAATTTAGAGCATCCACCTATGCGACCCATTGTTTCAAGTAAAGGATGGGTCACTGAACCTATTTCCCTTTATCTTGAATATGTTATTAGTGCTTTTTTAAGTGAGATCAGGACATCAGAGATACTGAAGATTTCTTAAATAAATTGTCTAAATGGTATGAAACAAATGATATTAATGCTGAATTTTTTGTGACTTTTGACATTGTGTCCTTATTCACAGTAATACTGAATAATTTTGGTATAGATGCTGTTAGGCAGTTTCTTTGCCAGAATAGTGATTACTCTGCTGGAAAGGTTGAAACTATTTGTCTTTTTACTACTTGAGACAGTTTTAGAGAATAATGTTTTCTTTGTTTGAGCAGCAACTTTATCATCATGTATCTGAGGTTGCCATGGGCACCTTGGTAGCAGTACATATGACAATTTGGCTTTAGACTACTGGGAGAAAATGCATGTTTTTGGTAATACGAAAGATCTAAGTATGTAGGATTCTATTCTTGTTTCATTGATGATGTGTTTTTAATATAGACAGGAAGTTATGATGATTTGTTTACATATGTGACCTTTTTAGATACTACTACTACTTTTCTGTAATTTAAAATGTGCTGTTCCAAGGAGAAGATTAGTTTCCTTGATATATATTTATTCAAAGAAAATAATATTGTATATACTACTGTTCATAAAAAAGACATACAAGCTAATAGATTGCTACATAGGTCAAGTATGCACCCACCTCATATTTTTAAAAGTATAGTTGCAAATCAATATTTAAGGTATAGTAGGCTTAATAACAATGATGAAGTTTATCATAGCAAATAGAAGAAATGAATAAAGATTTTACAGAAAGGAACTATGAAGAAGTCTTTCTAAGTAAAATAAACATTAATGTGAATAAGGAAAGAGAAGGTAGAGCAAAACCTTATTTTATGCATAGTAGATGTAATAGCAATTGTCAGCGAGTCAGCACACAATTGGACAATGGAAGTATAAGATACAGTACAACTTATAATGTTAGAACTAGTAAAGTGAGAAATATAATTAGAAGTAATTGGAGTATTTTAATTGCCCATCCTGAAATAAAAGATATTGTTGATAGCGCTCCACATTTTTCTTATAAGAAAAGAAAAAACTTAAAACAACAATTACGTTATAAGGAAGTTAATAACACTAGTTGTTTTGTTAATGCTTCTAAGAAAGAACATATCCATGTTTAAATTGTGTAAACTGTAAATATATTTTGAAGGACAATATTTTTATACATCCAACTACTGGCAAGAAATTTATGTTCAATTGTTTTGCAACATACACGAATGGGAATGTGGTTTATCTTGTTACCTGCTTAGTTTTTAAAGGATTTTATGTAGAGAAATGTAGTAGAAGATTTAAAGAGAGAATAACTAAACATATTTCTGAGATTAGGAGAAATGTGTTAACAAATGCTCTAGCTAAACATATTATGGAAAATACTGCTGAGCATAGATTTGTTTTTAGGGTGCTATAAGTTGTTTATTTAAGTAATCAGGCAGGTGATAAAAATAATAAACTGGAACTTGTTGAGTATAAATGGATTTTAAAGTTAAATGTAGATACAAGTCCAGGTTTGAATGCTGCAATGAGCATAAAACCTGTTTTAAAAGAGAAACAAATGAAGTTGTGAATTTATTTATTTATTCAAGAGTTTTTGAATATTATGTCACTAAAAGTTACTTTACTTTTTATCAGCTTAATTGATGAATGTTTATGATTGGTTGGCTGTGTCTTTGACTTTGTATATTATAAGTTTCAATTTACTTTTTTATCACACTGTAGAAGGGTTTTTAACCTGAATGCTCTGTGAAATTAAAGTTCTCTTCCTGACGTTACTGGTCTGGTTTCTTGTTTTAATACACTGTTTTGTACCATTGACCAGCTTTTGCTCAATGTGCTTACTTTTTTGTGTGTTATGGGTATATTGTTCCAAGGGTCAGTGGAAGCACCTCCTTTATGTAATAGGATGATGGTTGCTGTTTTCCATTCAGCAGGTGCAAAACCATTCTTAGACTGTGGTTAAAAAGAGTACCCAGCAAGTGCAGTTAGTTCTTGTTTTAATCCATTTAGAACACAGCCTGTGATATTATCAGGTCCCATAGAGGCTGTGTTTTTGGCTTTGGAGAGAGCGTTTATGACCTGCTCCTTGGAGAAACTAGGTGGAGGGCAGGTGGTAGGGATGCTTTGGGGGATTTGTGGTGGGGACAGGGGAGGGGGAGTTTTCACTGAACCTGTCAGCTAGCAGGCTGGGTATTTCTGTGGGTTCAGTATATGTGGTGCCATTAACAACCAGTTCTGTGCAGATCTGCATTTTTACTTTAAGGTTTCTGATGTAACTAAAGAAGGCCTTATGGTTATCCTTAGTGAAGGAGACTAATTCGGATTCATTGTTAGCTTCAGAATGCCTTACAAGTTGCCTTATTTGCTTGTTCAGGCAAATCAGTTTGCACAACTTCACAATATGCACCCTACTCCAACTTTATGTCAGATTCCTGATAGATGCCCTCTGAATTGTTCATGTAAGGATGCTTATCTCACACAGACATCCTCCCCATTGTTATGTCACCTAGTGTGACAGTCACATAATACATATTTCCACTGTGCAGTCCCTACTGTATCATACTGATATGTGATTGGTGTTGCTATTACAATGATCTCCCATTGACATGCTCTCATCTGCTCTATATTAGTTTTTTCACTTGTCCTCTTTCCCTGTGTTCATTCCTGCAATTCATCTGTGTGTCTCTATTCAACACACACTTCCCCTCCATGTTTATTTTACATGACAGTCCATGCTCCATCACAGATCATTTACACAGCTTCTGTACAGAATGCCAGGAATGAGATATCTCAATATTCTGTATGCACTGTAGATACACTGTCCTGTACTGTGTTTGGACAATATACTTAACATTCATACCTTTCAACTGTCCAGATTTTCATGAAATGTCCAGATGTGTTCCTTATCAAATTTGTGCCTTTCTGCCATACCACTGGAATGATCTCAGGACTAATGTGACTCAATATTACATACATTTGAGTTTCATACTTCAAATCCTTCAGAACATGTATCTTAACAAAGCCCCCTGGTTATTCTAGTGCACTTCTATAGTGCAAAAATGTCAAATATGTCCTATTTCTGGGTCATTGTCCCCCCATTATGTTGGCCTTTTTCCAGATGTCTTGCACTAAGAGATCGAGAGCTATCTATGAAGCCCTAGTGATCACTTTGGTATTCTATGCAAAACCAGTACACTTATTTAAACAGAAGAATGCTATCCATGTTCATTTACATGGTTTCTCAGCTGGCAACACTCTTGCCAGCCACAAAACAGTGCTTATTTATGTTTAAACGAGGTACACGGCATGAATATGCAATGCATGCTGCTGCTCGCCATGCACCATTGCGCACACATGCAAACTCTGTGCAGGCTTCTCATGAAGAGAAACTGACATGGAGTTTATTGAGTCTCGTGGTTTGTTTTTTAGTTGAAAATCAAAAAGCAGAGACAGTGTATATAAAAATCAGAGGAATGTACAGTATGTCATGAGATGAAGAGGTACTACCAGTGATTATAAAGGGAAGCGATAGTGGGGAAATGCTAGGGAAAGTGTAAACAAAAACAGAGTACGGAGATGCAGTAGATTCTAGGAAGATGTCAAAATCAGGATAGAGCTTCAGGAAGATCCATGTTAGAAAGTGATGGAGGAAAAGAAAAGAAGCTGATAAGAGATATATGCAGAAGAGCTTTAATCCTGAGAACAGCATTGACAGAGCCAAGAGTTTGTCAAATGAGACTGCAGATGTACTTCGAAGGACTGAAGTGATTAGTTGTGTTTAAGAGACAGTTGTATTATGGTAAAGACTGCCTGTAAGAGACTTTATGGTTTTGTTCTGCAAAGCTGCCAGCATTAAAAGTGCTGTCAGTACCCAAGTCTAACTTTTTTTTCAACAGCAATGGAGATCTGTGTATTATCTTCTTGCATCAAGAACTGTAATTGACTGTTTCTTAAGGCTGCATCTTATATTATTTTGTTCTCCGTTTGGCCATCTCAGTCATAACTTTTATGTTTGGACAATAAAATACTTGTTTTTTAAAGAACTGTGTCTGTTGTCTAAATTCCAAAATATCAATATTTGTATCTATAGCTCTATATGTCTATATCTCTATCTATCTATCTATCTATCTATCTATCTATCTATCTATCTATCTATCTATCTATCTATCTATGCATACTACTAACTTTATTGCATCACATTCAGTTGTAAAATACCAATAACTGCTCACTAACTCAAAATTAAATCGGAAAACACAGACACACGCACATACATACATATATATATATATATGGGTCTACTTTCATAAACCGAATGTACGAATCGCCGACACACAAGTTACCGACCCCAAACAACCGAAAACACACCACACCAACAACTCATAATACCGAACACCACAACACCGACACAAAAAACGTCAACTACACATTACACACAACAACATATCCACTAACCTTAACCTAAACCCTAACCCTAACATCCGACACTACCGCATACTTACCCAACCCGCACCCTAACCCTAACTCACTTAACACACCCCTAAACCTCAACACCATCACTATCGCACACTTACCCTACCTGCACCCTAACCGTAACTCACTTAACCCACCCTAAAATATTCAGCCCGTCACTATCGCACACTCACTCCACCCGCATTCTAACCCTGACACACTTAACACTTCCCTACACTGCTCTACGTCACTTCCACACACTTACCTCACCGGAACCCTTAGTCCGACACCACCGCACACTCACCTTTTCCACACCCTAACCTAAAATCCCTCACTATCGTACACTTAACTGTCCGCTCCCCAATCCTAAATCTTTCATTTTCGCACACTTACTGTATCGCGCTCACACGCTGCCGTTGTCGGTCTCTCAGCTGTCGGGATATCGCGTTTTCGGTAACCTACCTGTTCAGTCGTTCCGTCTCGGTCTTCCGGGTGTCGGTGACGTGGCGCTTCGGTCTATGAAAGTAGACCCATATATATATATATATATATATATATATATATATATATATATATATATATATATATATATATATATATATATATATATATGCACACACACACACACACACACACACACACACACACACACACACACACACGCACATGCACACACGCAAAATTGCAAAGAGAATATGCCCCTATGCCTCCATAGGGTGGGCATCCACTACTTTATACCAACTCCAACATCACACAACAGTAGGTTAAAGGAGAAGCTTCCTTACTGCACTGTCCAATACCCTTGCAGCAGCAGTTCTGCACTCATCTTCTGGCATGCTGGAATCCAACCACACACAGACATACATTTTCAAAATGCCTCTCACACTTACAAGCAAACTTTCCTCATGTACACATGCATGCACCACTACATAAACACATACCACATACCACATGCAAACATGCATATGTGCTTCACTAACAGCACCATGTAATACCTGGACTAAATGAAACAGATTATAACAAAAAAACCCTCAATGATTACTGTTTTGACAGAATGAGCTATCAACATGTATATGTGCAAACGTGTATGTGTGTGTGTGCATTGTGTGTGTGTGTGTGTGTGTGTGTGTGTGTGTGTGTGTGTGTGCATATGTATTTCTTTTTTCTCATTTATTCTGAACCTGCTGACCTACATTTTCCTTCCTTCTTTTTTAGCTTTTAGTAAATGCTACCTAAATTCAGTATCCCCCTAAAAATCTGCACGACTCAAACATTCTGTTTTATATTTTTCCTTCTGTACAGGCATGATTTTTGCAAATTTCTCCATTAACTTCACAATCCTATTAGTTTCCATCCTCAGGTTAAATTCATGCAAACATTCCATTGAAGTCTGAATAATTCTCTTGGAAAGCATTGTCTTGAAAACAACACTTTTTTTTTTGAATTATGGTCTTGTTAAAATGTAAAATATGTTACTATATGATAACTTATTGCAGTTCCAGTTGGTTATATATTACTTCTGTTTGTTTATACATTACTGCTGGTGGTTAATCTGAAACTTATAAAAATGGCAAAATATGATTTAGAAAAAAAAATTGTTAACCTTCCAAGACTTGATATAAGTTTTCTTAACCTATAGTTTGACCTTGAAGTTAATTTCAGGGAAAGGTGGTTCTGTTCTGCAGTGAAATAGAGCTCTGACTGGAGCTGTAGTTATGCAGTTTCTGATACGGAGCCCAAGTATTGGAGGAACAAACTAGGGGATAAGGATGACTGATGCCATTTCACCCATTTTTTTGAAAGGATGGCAGATGACCCGCTGAATCAGTAACATTTAGCAGAGGTTAGATTGAAGTCATAGCAGTAATGGCTGTTTGGTGATCTAGGCCTGCTAACAGGTGTATAGCGTTGTAGCCAGAGATCAACATGTGGAAGGGCTTGATGATTGCTCTGGCATTGCAGGTCCATCTTTAACAAGCAGCTCACCAAGAACCACTGGGAGGAGTTAGGAGATGAAACTCCAAAAACTGCTGTGCATGACAATCACCCAACCCTCACTCCAATTGCCTGCATAGGAAGGTTGGATGAAGGAAATGTAAGTATTCTTAACCTACACAACACTTACTCCCACTGCCTGTGTAAGAAAACATGATGAGGGGAAATGGAAATATTTCAACCCAGCCCAACCCTCACTCCCACTGCCTCCATAGGAAGACTGGATGAAAGAAATTTAAGTATTTGTAACTAATGCAGCACTTACTTTCACTGCCTGCATTGAAAGACAGGATTAAGGAAATGTAAGTATTCATATCCAACCCAGCGCTTACTTCCACTACCTACAGGGGAAGACAGGATGAGAGAAATTAAGTGTTAGTAGTCAAGCCTCACTCCCACTACATGCATAGAAAGACAAGATGAGGGAAATCTAAGTTTTTGTTGGTGTTTTGCTAAGTTGGATGATTTAAGGCTGAGGGACAGAATAATGCATTTTAAAGAACATGCATAAATTTACCAACTTCATATCCAGTTAGGCCAATCTAAAGCCATTTCCTCCATTTCTTTATAGAATAGCAAGTGAACCATTTCTCTTTTCTTTTCTTCTACCATCATGCAGCTCCATGGTGACATTCACTGTAACCTTCATCACACCCATAGGGCACTCTCTCTCTCCAGCTTCATTATTCTCAATAGTATCATCCTCACTTGCACTCCACCTACATTATTTTCGATCTTCGGGATGGCCAAACCAAAGCATTCTCTCTTACACTACGGGACTGACATTCTTATCTTCTGTGATGTAGCTTCCCCACATCTTCTTGCTGCATACCTTAAAGTATCTTGATAAAGGTTGATACGCTGAAGTCTAAACTACATATAATAATCTTTGGGGCATTTATTACTGTATTGTGATAATCCCTTCAAAAATACTTATGCTTCTCTTCTAGCTGCCCTGCTTTTGTTCCTTTCTGAAATAATACCTCTGTCCCATATTATTCCTTTTCAATGGTCTTCACTTCCTTTTTTCTCCAAACCTTTGCAAATTTAACTATCAAATCATTCCCACATCATCCTCCAACCCCTCATCCCTCACTTCCTGTCCATGTTTTGTTCTTTTATATCTTCGTACATGTGTGAAAACCACTCCTAGGTATTTCATTTATTTTACTTAGCATCAAAGTTTAATATTTGCACGTCACTGTTTTGATGGCTGAAACCTGAAGATGTTTATCAGACATTTGTTGATAGTAGGGGTATAATCTGCCCATTTTCTCAAGTACAGTTACAGGGATATACCTTGTCAATATTTCACATTTAAGCCTCCAGGGGTAAAACCTTTCCATTCCCCATACCTTGACCTCCATGATTATAACCTGACTATTCTCTGAGACTAGGCCTCCAAGGGGATAACTTCCATTTCTCATGCTACTCAGGCCTCCAAGAGTATAATCTGCCAATTCTCTGTACATAGGCCTCCAGGGGTATAAACTTCCCCATACTCCATTCCCCATGCTGCTCATCAGCACTCTACAGGTACAGCCTGCCAATTCCCTATGCTTCTCATCAGCACCCAAGGTGTGTAACCTGCCCATTCCCCATGCTTCTCATCAGCCCCTGAGGTGTATAACCTGCTCAATCACTGTGCTTCTCATCAGGTCTTGAGGCATATGACTTGCACATTCTCCATGCCTAAGCATCCAGTTATATAGCCTGCCCATTTGCCATACCGTTCATCAGTCTCTATGCCTTCCACACCTACCTATCTGGTTCTGGAAGAGCCATCATCAAATCCTCTACAAACAGATAATCTGACATTCTAGAACTCCTCACTACTTCCACCCTCCAATGTTGTATCAAATGAACTACTAAGGGGTCTGAAATAACAGGGGGCACTCCTTCCTCATCCCCTTGTAAAACCTAAAATCCATTCATTATATAAATTCTTGGGTCTGAATGTACTCCACTGAGAATCCATACCTGCCCTTTACTTTCCACAGTACTTCCTAATATAAGTGTATCAAATGCCAAAACAGCATCTTATGTATCGTTACTGTTACTGCTCCTTTCACATGTACTTGATGTGTCAGGAGTATAATTTATTAATATGCAGTCTCTGCACACCCACACAGGCAGATCGCAACCAGGTCTTCATGAATTACTAACCTATGCTCCTCCTTTAATCTGTTCACTAATATGCCTACATAAAATGTATAATTTATATTGAAGGCAGTTACTGGTCTACCTGAATTTTTTTTCTCATATTTGTTGGCTTCTGAAATGGCAGAATCAAAATATATTTTCATGTGCCTCAAATTATGTTTTCCACTTTGCACTTCTCTAAGTATCTGTAATAGCATGTACTACATAGTATTGCTCGGCTATTATAGAATTCTTCAACAAATCTGACAGTGCTGGGGCATTTTCCTGTTTTAAAATGTTAATAACCCCCTTAACTTCTCATTCTTGTATTCCTGTTCTCCCCATAAGCTTTGATTCTTCCAACACCAGAGATACTTTTTTGTTCCAACAAATACTTGTTAAATTGCAACCAACATGGAATAAGGCAAAGTAACACAGTGAGAAATGTGAGAATGTTAAGTGAGAAAAAGTGGACTTAAAGGCAATTAGTACGAAAAGGACAACATTCCTCTGTTATTTATTAAAATAATTAAGACAAACTCTACAGTAATTAAGCTAGGGTAAATGAGTTGGCATTAATTCATAAGGCAGACGTCATACACTTACAGGGTGTGATAGTTACGTTTCAGGGCTTAGAATGCTGAGGGACTAGAGTGCATTATATAAATAAACCCAAAAATGTTGTGTATAGAATAATTAACAAAAACACTACCACTGAGTTATGTAGCACCAACTAGGTATTTTGTGGTAGGTATATTTCATACCTATTTTGACGTTTGTCCTCCACCAAAGTATAGAGTAAATGCAACTGAGTGATTTTCAAAAATACATGAAGATATGTAGAATGGTGCCCTAATAGACAGGGGTACATATATTTACATATGGAAAGGCAGTCATATGTCAAGTCAAGGGAGATGGATAAGTGAAAATGTTAGCGGGGATGTAAAAAAAAAGATGAAAGGGTTATGATTAGAAGGCTATCATAAAAAGATAAATAGGAAGGACAAATGTATTCCCTCAGGTTACAGTGTGAGGCTTAGCCTATATTATGTGGTCCAGTGGTCATAGAAGTAAACATAGGCAAGAAGAGAGGGCCAAGGGGATGGATAATGAAGCAGGAATTATTTGATGATTTGTTAGTTAAATATGGATGTAAAGAACATTTGAAAAGGTTGGGAGAGAAAATTAAATGAAGGTCATTCTAAAGTAGTAGTATTGGACAGATCATGATAGTAGAGGTAAAGTTGTGAACTCAACAGTATCACAGAAAATAAAGAGAGGGAAATAAAATGAGAAGTCATCAGTAGTAGCTGGAGAAAATGGAGAATGAACAAGATAAATAAAGGCAGTATGTGCAGATTAGGGGCTGAAGCAGAAAATTCATGGAATCCTAGATGAAAAATATGACAGTAATCACTCATTAATGGAGGTAAATGCTACAGAGGACTAGTAGATGCAGGCAAACAAAGTACTAAGACAAGTCAGAAAAGCACAAAGAGTTCATATAATAAAAGAGACTGACATGGGAAAAAATAGAATGGCTGTGGATGAAGTAGATATGATAAGTAAAGTTGGTAGTAACTTTGGTGGAGTATATAGGGACAAAACTAAAAATGCTGTCAGGAAGTTGGAAGAGATGGAAGAAACATGATATTTCTTTACATAAAAAAAGAAATAAAAAAATACAAATACAGCTCTATACAAAGCACCACAGCTGCTGTACCCTACTTCTGCACTGGCTATGGGCTCCCAGACTATATAATACATAGGCACTTGCAGCTACCTGAATCACCTGTATTATAATCTACTGACTGTGTTAAATAATTTTCAAAGGTGACAAAGATGACACACACACACACACACACACACACACACACATATATATATATATATATATATATATGTGTATGGATCTACTGCATTCTAATGAATTTACATTTCACCGAAACGTAAATCCGCAAATGCATTTACATGAAAGTACGTTTCAACGAAAACGCACTTTCGTGTAAATCATCATCTTCTTTCTGCTGTTCCCATTAGGGGTCACCACAGTGGATCATCTGTTTCCATTTCTTCCTGTCCTCTGCATCTTGCTCTGTCACACCAACCACCTGCATGTCTTCTCTCACCACATCCATAAACCTTATCTTAGGCCTTACTCTTTTCCTGTTACCTGGCAGCTTCATCCTTAGCATCTTTTTCGCAATATACTCGGCATCCCTCCTCAGCACATGTCCAAACCAACATAATCTTGCCTCTCTGGCTTTGTCTCCAAACCTTCCAACCTGGGCTGACCCTCTAATATACTTATTCATAATCCTGTCTACCCTCATCTCACCCAGTGCAAATCTTAACATCTTTAAGTCTGCTACATCCAGCTCTGACTGCTGCCTTTTTGTCAATGCCACTGTCTCCAACCCATATAGCATAGCTGGTCTCACTACCCTCTAGTAGACCTTCCCTTTTACTCTTACTGGTACTTATCTTTCACAAATCACTCCTGACACTCTTCTCCACCCACTCCATCCTGCCTGTACTCTCTTCTTCACCTCACTTCCGCACTCACCATTACTCTGAACTATTGATCCCAAGTATTTAAACTCATTCACCTTCACCACCTCTACTCCTTGCATCTTCACCATTCCTCTATCCTCCCTCTCATTCACACACATATATTTTGTCTTAGTCCTGCTGCCCATCATTCCTCTTCTCTCTAGAGCATATCTCCATCTCTCCAGAGTCTCCTCTACCTGTTCCCTACTCTCACTACAGATCACAATGTCATCTGCAAACATCATAGTCCACGGGGACTCCTGTCTGATCTCGTCTGTCAACCTGTCCATCACCATTGCAAATAAGAAAGGGCTCAGAGCTGATCCTTAATGTAATCCCACCTCCACCTTAAACGCATCCATCACTCCCACAGTAGACCTTACCACTTTCATACTACCCTCGTACATATCCTGTACCACTCTTACATACTTCTCTGACACTCCCGACTTCCTCATACAATACCACAACTCCTCTTTAGGCACCCTGTCATATGCTTTCTCTAAGTCTACAAAAACACAGTGCAACTCTTTCTGACCTTCTCTGTACTTCTCCATCAACACTCTCAGAGCAAACATCGCATCTATAATGCTCTTTCCTGACATGAAACCATACTGCTAATCACTAATCATCACGCCCCTTTTTTACCTAGCTTCCACTACTCTTTCCCATAACTTCATGTTGTGACTGATCAATTTAATCCCTCTGTAGTTACTACAGCTCTGCACATCACCCTTATTCTTAAAAATTGGTACCAAAACACTTTTTCTCCATTCCTCAGGCATCTTCTCACTTTCCAAGATTTCATTAAACAATCTGGTTAGAAACTCCACTGCCATTTCACCTAAACACCTCCATGCTCCACAGGTATGTCATCTGGACCAACAGCTTTTCCATTCTTCATCCTCTTCATAGCTATCCTTACTTCCTCTTTGCTAATCCATTGCACTTCATTATTCACTATCCCAACATCATCCAACCTTCTCTCTCTCTCATTCTCTTCATTCATCAACCCCTCAAAGTACTCTTTCCATCAGCTCAACACACTCTCCTCACTTGTGAGTATTTTTCCCTCATTATCCCTTATCACCTTTACCTGCTGCACATCTTTCCTAGCTTGGTCCCTCTGTCTAGCCAATCAGTACAGGTCCTTTTCTCCCTTCTTAGTGTCCAACCTTTCATGCAACTCTTCATATGCCCTATCCTTAGCCTTCGCCACCTCTCTCTTTACCATGCACCTCATCTCCTTACATTCCTGTCTACTTTCTTCATCTCTCTGACAATCCCACTTCTTCTTTGCCAACCTCTTTCTCTGTATACTCTCCTGTACTTCCTCATTCCACCACCATGTCTCTTTGTCATCCTTCCTCTGTCCAGATGTCATACCAAGCACCTTTCTAGCAGTCTCTCTTACTAGCTCTGCTGTAGTTACCCAACTATTTGGTAACTCTTCACTGCCACCCAGTGTCTGTCTTAACTCTTCCCTGAACTCCACCTCACAATTACCCTTTTTCAGTTTCCACCATTTGATCCTTGGTGCTACCCTAACACTCCTCCTCCTCTTCTTGATCACCAACGTCATCCTACAAACCACCATCCTATGCTGCCTAACTACACTGTGTAAATCCATAACAAAAAAAACAAAACTGAACACTTGAAACACTGTTATGCAGGGGGGCAAGCCCCCCTGCACCCCCCATGTGGGGGGCTGTGCCCACCACACACCCCCCTACTTTAATATTCTCACTTTGAGATCGCACTACAGTGGGGAAAAGGGAATGTTCCCTCATCACCACTGTATTACGATCTCAATAACAGTCTGCTTAGTTGTACATCAACACTGAATGTTGATGTACAACTAAGTTAACATGCAAACTGCATGTTTTTCTTTCTTTACCTAATTTGTTTTTGTTTTTAACATGATATATCCGTTTTCGATAAAACATACTTTTGTGTAAATCCACTCGCGAATCTCCCATTTCGGTGAAACAGAATTCGCCAAAATAAAGTAGATCCATATATATATATATATATATATATATATATATATATATATATTATCACAAGTAACTCACAGTTGCAGGGAAACTCACATCATGTCTATAGCTTAAAAGTTGGTGAAATGAGAGTCAGTCAAATGAGCTGTCGGTAATTTGAACTTTAGGTGATTTGGTCTCGGTCAAATGAAAGTCAGTCAAATGAGTTTTAGGTGAAGTGAAGTAGACCTGTTCTGACACAGGTTGTCCTTTCATCTTACCTTCACAAGAAATGAACAATTGATCTGAAGATCTGATAGATTTAGTTCTGTCAAGATAGTACCTGAGTTATCCGTCAACGGGTCTATATTATATCCTCGAACGCTTAAAAAAGCGAATGCTGATTGATCAAACTTATTTTCGCGAAACTGCAAAATATCGAAGCAGCAGAAACTCGATTTTTTTCCTAGGGAAAGAGTTTGGTTGTCCGTTTCTGTTGCTTCGGTATTTTCAGTGTTATGGTGGAAAGTTACCGGTCGGATTCAGGTAAGTGTGCGATTGTGTGGATGTGAGTGTTAGGGTGATTTAGGTGAGTTAGGGTTAGGGCTCGGGTTAGGTGTGTGTGCGATTGAGTGGACATGAGGGTTAGGGCAGATTTAAGTGAGTTAGGGTTAGGGAGCGGGTGAGGTGAGTGTGCGATAGTGACGGACCTTAGGGTTAGGGTTTGGGTTAAGGTAAGTGGGTAGTTAGTGGTGTGTGCATAGTTTAGTGTAGGGTTAGGTATCAGATTTTAGGTGTATGTGTGTGGATTTCTGTTTGTTTGGTGTGCTTGTGTTGTGTGTGTGTGCTTTGGATCAGCGATTTTTTTTCCCTGGGAAAAAAAAAATCTCTGATCTGACAGTTCGAGATTGTAAGCATTTGCTTAAATCAGGTTGATCAATCAGCATTCGCTTTTTTAAGCGTTCGATGATATAATATAGACCTTCTGTCAACATCCAGGGTAAGGAGTATCTTTTCCCTCTTATTTTTAGGTTTATGAAAGAAAAGGGAAGATGAATTAAACTAAAATTGGATACAACTTTAAGCATAAAAGGAGGAATAGTTCTAAAAGAAACTATGTCTTTATGGAAAATTAGATAGAGATGACTCACCATAAGAGCTTGCAACTCAGATACCATTCTTGCAGAGGTCAGACTAACCAGTAAAACTGTTTGCCATTTTAACAACCTCAAGTCAGATGGATTAGTTGGTTCAAATGAAACAAGTCTTAGCTTCTCTAGCAAAAAATTAAAATTCCAAGAAGGGGAAACAGGTTTTCTTGTAGGCCTCTTATTCAAATCCCCTTTCAAAGATCCATGGGCAGGCATACTGAAACCTGAAATGGCTGATAAATGAGCCTTGACAAAGGAGTAAAAAAGGCCATACAATAGTAACTCACATAAATATTGTAGAACCAGAGTATATTTAGCTCTGAATGTGTGTGCTGGTTATGTTGTTGTCACAAATTAGAAAACCTTTTCCATTTGCAAATATATGATGTTCTACTAACAGGCTTTCTTGCTTCAGTTATCATCTGCTGCACATCCTCAGTAAACAGGTGCCTAAAAGGAATTACGACCCTATCATCCAGTCAGTCAGTTGAAGTTGATTGGTGTCAGGGTATATCAAGCACTCCTGTTCTTGTTCGAGTATGTAAGAAAGCTTGTGGTAATTGCCCCCTGGCCATTTCTGAAAGAAGAGAGAACCACAATTTCCTGTGCCAGAAGGGAGTCACCACAATAATCTTGGGGGAATCCTTCTGAAACTTCAGTGGTACCCTGGGTATTAGTAGAAAGGGTAGAAAAGGATACCAGAACATTCCTGTGTAAGAAAAAGAAACGGCATTGGTCTTTCAGGACTTGTTGTATGGAGTCTTGAAACAGAATCTTGCCAGTTGATTATTCAGAGAGAACGCGAAGAGGTCTACTTGAGGAACTCCCCACAAATGGATCAAATCTTGGAAGAGCTCCCTGATCTAGTCTCCATTTGTGAGAGTATGCATTGGTCCTGCTCAGCTTGTCTGTCACACATTTTTGCTCTGCCAGAATGTAGGATGCTGTAGAGTGAGATCGTGCTGTGAAGCTATATCCCAAGTTAGCCTGGCTAGTCTGCAAAGGGGTATGACCTTGGTCTCCCCTACTTGATGAAGTACCACCTGACTGTGGTATTGTCAGTAACTATTTGAAGAGGTTCCAGGGACCAAAGATGATTCAAAAGTTGAGTGCCTAGAGCAGGGCAAGCAGCTCCTTGATATTTATGTGCTTGTTTGTCTTTGGTGTCTCACATCCCCTGCAGTTTTATCCCTCCTGAAACTGCTCTCCAAGCAAAGTCTGAAGCTTCTATGGTGACTGGCTGCTTTGGATCAGGAAGGGAGAAGGAAAGACTTGGATTTAAGGGTATCTGTCATCTTCAACAAATTATTTCTCTTCTGTCAAATGAAACCTCAGAAATGGGATTTGAAAAATAAAGGATGCTGATGCTAGTTCCAAAGAGATTTCAGATACCACTGTGTCTTTCTCATCTTGAGTCTTGCCAGGGGAATCATGAGAATCATAGATGTCATGAGACACAAACTCCTGAGGTGTCCCCACAGTGACCAAAGTCTGAAGGAAAACCTTAGAAATAGATCTAGATAAAAAAATATTTTTCCTGTGAAAGAAAAGCTGTTTGAACTGCAGTGTCTAGATGACATCCTAGGAACACAATCCTGTGTGAAGGAGTCCAAAAAGGCTTTTGAATGTTCTCTTAGATTCCTGGCTTATGTAAGAGATATGTCACCCAAGAGAGATAGAGATTTCTGACACTTTGAAAAAGATTCTGCAAAGATATGCAAGTCATCTAAATGTGGAAAAATCTGGATACCCTGTGGCCTGCAATGAGCTATAACTGAAGCTAGACACATTGTGAATACTCTTGGTACAGTGGAATTTTCAAAGGGTAAAGCAGAGAACTGAAAATGTGATCCTGACACACAAACCCTTAAGAAACATTTGAAGTCTGCATGAATAGGGGTGTGGTGATAAGCATCTTTTAAGTGTAGTGGTTCCACGCAATTTAAAAGAGGAAGAAGAGGTAAAAGATTGTGAAGTGACATCATTTTGAATGTGGACACTATCACAAACAGGCTTAGAAAACAAAGATCCAGAACTGGTCTCCGAGAATTTTCTTTATTTTGTAATAGGAACATCCACAAATAAAATCTCTTGTTTCTATCACTTCATGGAAAAGCATGTGATGATGAACTTTTGGGAACAAAATAGTCTGATCTGAACAATGAGGAATGACCCACTGGAATTGGTAAATTTCCTCCCACTGCCATCTGAAACCCTGCTAGATGGTTTTCAGAACCTGTTGCCATAGAGAAAATGGAGATTCAGACTTTCTGGAAGAAAAAAAATTGGCCAGGGTGGGAGGGGTTCACAACATCTCTTGAATATTCATTCAGACTTGTTAAACTGTCCTTGGCTTTGGGAGGTTTCAGAATTCTTTTTGGAACCCCATTGCCATTTCTTCTTAAATATCTGTTTACCTGTATTTTGTTCAGACTGTTTATTCTTTTTTTTGTTTTGCCAAAACTGGATGAAAATCCCTTGGAATATTTGGAAAAGGTGGCCAGAAAAAAATGTAGAGATTCCCTGGGTCAGTTTGCCTCTTTCATCACACTAAATCTCTATGCAAGGGAACATTTAAAATCTCATTTTTAACATCATCTGGGAGGTTCTGAGAAGGTAGCCATGCAAATTTCCTCAAAACAGTACCAGTGGCCCCAGCCCTGGAAGACGTATCAACAGTCATACACACACACACACACACACACACACACACACACACTGTAAACAATGAGTAGTGACCTGTGCAATAGAACAAACTAAGTTAGTTAAAGCAGATGTTCCCTCACAAGAAGAAACTTCAGATAAAATATTCCTTGTACTTTCACAATTAGTCAGAACAAACTTTAACATATGAACCTGACAATACAAAGTTCTTAAAATCAAAGTTCCAGAAGTATGCACTTTTCCCCCTACCTATCAATACTTTTCCCATCATTATCAGAAAGAATAGGATGGGAATTAACTAAGTGCTTAGCAGCAGTGGGATCATCTAAAGCTTTATCTGCATGGTCAGGTTTGGGAATAGTACATAAAAATGTACAAGACTGAAGAACTTCCTATATCTTATCTGCCTCTTTAGAGGCAGCTGGCCGAGTATCAGAAAAACTGCAGGCAGAAACACAAACACCCTCTAAAGCAGACAGAACAAAAGAAGTAGCTGTAGGTTCTGGAAAATACTTATGTAACAACTCAGTGTTTTCAGAGTAACTGATGTAGATCATAGTGTGTGTGTTGTGCTTTTAAAACCACTGTAGTTCATGGGCACGTGCATATAAGCACTGAGCACATAAAAGCAGAGTGCCATTTTGTGTAAGCAGACGGAGTGAAAGCATGTATGTGTGTAGCCATCAGTCAGTTAGCTAATACGTTTAAGTTTTATGTTCCTGTCATCCATCCTGATGTGTTTGTGTGATAAACATCTTAAACAAACACCCAAGCCTCATCATCTTATTTGAATACACAAGATGAGTGACATGAGTGACAACTGGACGTATAAGAGAATTTAAGTACCTTTATCTGCTTTTTTATTTCAAAAAAATACAGTATTTAAATTGATTTTAACTGTGTGGAAGGAATATTAGCTGAACTGGAAGTTTTCACTCTGCTCTTCAGTGTGGAAGGAATATTAGCTGAACTGGAAGTTAGTCAGTGTTTGCTGAATTTTGTTATTTGCTAGTAATTACAGGTGTGGGGGTAGTCACATTCTTTGATTTCCTGTCCTTGCCTATTTAAGTGGTACAGTGTGAAATATTTTCTGCTTAAAACCTCAGCTTTGGCCGGCTAAGAACTTGCTATATTCAACTGGACGTATAAGAGAATTTAAGTACCTTTATCTGCTTTTTTTTTCAAAAAAATACAGTATTTAAATTGATTTTAACTGTGTGGAAGGAATATTAGCTGAACTGGAAGTTTTCACTCTGCTCTTCAGTGTGGAAGGAATATTAGCTGAACTGGAAGTTAGTCAGTGTTTGCTGAATTTTGTTATTTGCTAGTAATTACAAGTGTGGGGGTAGTCACATTCTTTGATTTCCTGTCCTTGCCTATTTAAGTGGTACAGTGTGAAATATTTTCTGCTTAAAAACCTCAGCTTTGGCCGGCTAAGAACTTGCTATATTCAACTGGACGTATAAGAGAATTTAAGTACCTTTATCTGCTTTTTTTTTTAAAAAATACAGTATTTAAATTGATTTTAACTGTGTGGAAGGAATATTAGCTGAACTGGAAGTTTTCACTCTGCTCTTCAGTGTGGAAGGAATATTAGCTGAACTGGAAGTTAGTCAGTGTTTGCTGAATTTTGTTATTTGCTAGTAATTACAGGTGTGGGGACAGTCACATTCTTTGATTTCCTGTCCTTGCCTATTTAAGTGGTACAGTGTGAAATATTTTCTGCTTAAAAACCTCAGCTTTGGCCGGCTAAGAACTTGCTATATTCAACTGGACATATAAGAGAATTGAAGTACCTTTATCTGCTTTTGTTTCAAAATAATACAGTATTTAAATTGATTTTAACTGTGTGGAAGGAATATTAGCTGAACTGGAAGTTTTCACTCTGCTCTTCAGTGTGGAAGGAATATTAGCTGAACTGGAAGTTAGTCAGTGTTTGCTGAATTTTGTTATTTGCTAGTAATTACAGGTGTGGGGGTAGTCACATTCTTTGATTTCCTGTCCTTGCCTATTTAAGTGGTACAGTGTGAAATATTTTCTGCTTAAAAACCTCAGCTTTGGCCGGCTAAGAACTTGCTATATTCAACTGGACATATAAGAGAATTTAAGTACCTTTATCTGCTTTTTTTTTTCAAAAAAATACAGTATTTAAATTGATTTTAACTGTGTGGAAGGAATATTAGCTGAACTGGAAGTTTTCACTCTGCTCTTCAGTGTGGAAGGAATATTAGCTGAACTGGAAGTTAGTCAGTGTTTGCTGAATTTTGTTATTTGCTAGTAATTACAGGTGTGGGGGTAGTCACATTCTTTGATTTCCTGTCCTTACCTATTTAAGTGGTACAGTGTGAAATATTTTCTGCTTAAAAACCTCAGCTTTGGCGGCTAAGAACTTGCTATATTCAACTGGACGTATAAGAGAATTTAAGTACCTTTATCTGCTTTTTTTTCCCAAAAAATACAGTATTTAAATTGATTTTAACTGTGTGGAAGGAATATTAGCTAAACTGGAAGTTTTCACTCTGCTCTTCAGTGTGGAAGGAATATTAGCTGAACTGGAAGTTAGTCAGTGTTTGCTGAATTTTGTTATTTGCTAGTAATTACAGGTGTGGGGGTAGTCACATTCTTTGATTTCCTGTCCTTGCCTATTTAAGTGGTACAGTGTGAAATATTTTCTGCTTAAAAACCTCAGCTTTGGCCGGCTAAGAACTTGCTATATTCAACTGGACGTATAAGAGAATTTAAGTACCTTTATCTGCTTTTTTTCAAAAAAATACAGTATTTAAATTGATTTTAACTGTGTGGAAGGAATATTAGCTGAACTGGAAGTTTTCACTCTGCTCTTCAGTGTGGAAGGAATATTAGCTGAACTGGAAGTTAGTCAGTGTTTGCTGAATTTTGTTATTTGCTAGTAATTACAGGTGTGGGGGTAGTCACATTCTTTGATTTCCTGTCCTTGCCTATTAAGTGGTACAGTGTGAAATATTTTCTGCTTAAAACCTCAGCTTTGGCCGGCTAAGAACTTGCTATATTCAACTGGACGTATAAGAGAATTTAAGTACCTTTATCTGCTTTTTTTAAAAAAATACAGTATTTAAATTGATTTTAACTGTGTGGAAGGAATATTAGCTGAACTGGAAGTTTTCACTCTGCTCTTCAGTGTGGAAGGAATATTAGCTGAACTGGAAGTTAGTCAGTGTTTGCTGAATTTTGTTATTTGCTAGCAATTACAGGTGTGGGGGTAGTCACATTCTTTGATTTCCTGTCCTTGCCTATTTAAGTGGTACAGTGTGAAATATTTTCTGCTTAAAAACCTCAGCTTTGGCCGGCTAAGAACTTACTATATTCAACTGGACATATAAGAGAATTTAAGTACCTTTATCTGCTTTTTTTCAAATTAATACAGTATTTAAATTGATTTTAACTGTGTGGAAGAAATATTAGCTGAACTGGAAGTTTTCACTCTGCTCTTCAGTGTGGAAGGAATATTAGCTGAACTGGAAGTTAGTCAGTGTTTGCTGAATTTTGTTATTTGCTAGTAATTACAGGTGTGGGGTAGTCACATTCTTTGATTTCCTGTCCTTGCCTATTTAAGTGGTACAGTGTGAAATATTTTCTGCTTAAAAACCTCAGCTTTGGCCGGCTAAGAACTTGCTATATTCAACTGGACGTATAAGAGAATTTAAGTACCTTTATCTGCTTTTTTTTTTTTCAAAAAAATACAGTATTTAAATTGATTTTAACTGTGTGGAAGGAATATTAGCTGAACTGGAAGTTTTCACTCTGCTCTTCAGTGTGGAAGGAATATTAGCTGAACTGGAAGTTAGTCAGTGTTTGCTGAATTTTGTTATTTGCTAGTAATTACAGGTGTGGGGGTAGTCACATTCTTTGATTTCCTGTCCTTACCTATTTAAGTGGTACAGTGTGAAATATTTTCTGCTTAAAAACCTCAGCTTTGGCCGGCTAAGAACTTGCTATATTCAACTGGACGTATAAGAGAATTTAAGTACCTTTATCTGCTTTTTTTTTTTCAAAAAAATACAGTATTTAAATTGATTTTAACTGTGTGGAAGGAATATTAGCTAAACTGGAAGTTTTCACTCTGCTCTTCAGTGTGGAAGGAATATTAGCTGAACTGGAAGTTAGTCAGTGTTTGCTGAATTTTGTTATTTGCTATTATTACAGGTGTGGGGGTAGTCACATTCTTTGATTTCCTGTCCTTGCCTATTTAAGTGGTACAGTGTGAAATATTTTCTGCTTAAAACCTCAGCTTTGGCCGGCTAAGAACTTGCTATATTCAACTGGACGTATAAGAGAATTTAAGTACCTTTATCTGCTTTTTTTTTCCAAAAAATACAGTATTTAAATTGATTTTAACTGTGTGGAAGGAATATTAGCTGAACTGGAAGTTTTCACTCTGCTCTTCAGTTAGTCCCACCCACCCTCCCTGTTTTTGTTTTGTTGTTAATCTTAGTGGCCTTGCAGCTGCCCGCCCCTCTTGTAAATTTGCGTTTGGATACTCCTTCTGGGCCCATCTCATTTGCTCACTCAACTGAGTGCAGTGAGATCATATTCTGATTTCAGGCACTCCTACTGTGTACAAAGAGAGCATCTGGGAAACAGAAAAAAAAAATGTAAGCTTGTTTCGTGCCTTTCCTGTTAAGTGGTATAGACTATTTGTAGGCTTCTGAGCCCCCAAGCCCTTCTGTGTTGGAGGGAAGCCTTCTAGCTTATTTTTTTTTCTTCCTATAACTAGCCAGTTTTCTAGTTTCAGCACTCAAATCTGTTTCTTTGATCTCAGCACTTGTTCAGAAAAAAAAAAAAAAAATTTTCATCTGCTTTTACTGTACTTGTGTTTCTACCTACTTTTTTTTACTTTTGCATCATCTTAAAAGTACTCAATTGTATTTATTACTGCTTGGTGTAACTCATTCTAAGCCTTCTGGTTTAAACACTTGGGCTTCGGACCAGTTGTTTTGCACTGAAAGGGTTTGTGGTCTGCACTGTAGTGGCAGAACAGGTAGCTTACATCCTTCTAGGTTGGGAACTGCTGACTGTGGGCTCAGTGTCTGTTATTCTAAAAGTGTATTAATTCTGGTTTAAGCACTTGGGCTTTCAGGCCAGTTATTTTACATTAAGAGGGTTCGTGGTCTGCACTCTTGTGGGAGGAGAGGCTGGACTCTGCCCTTCTGAGCTCGGAATTTCTGATTGAAGGCTTATAGTGCATGCATATCTGAACTGCTTCTTACTGAAGTTGGTGCGCCTTGTTTGCTGTGGCATAGACTTGATTCGGGCCTGCTGGATCTAGCTTTGTTTGTGTAACTTGAGCACTAATCCAGGCATTCTCTAAAGTATTCAATTGTATTTATTACTGCTTGGTAGTAACTTGATTAAAGTTTAGCTGTCATTCTAAGTCTTTTGGATTAACACTTGGGCTTCAGACCAGTTGTTTTACATTAGGAAGGTTTGTGGCATGCACTGTGGTGGCAGGACAGGTAGCTTTCATCCTTCTAAGTTGGGAACTGCTGATTGAGAGCCCAGTGTCTGTTATTCTTAAAGTGTATTAGTTCTGGTTTAAGCACTTGGGCTTCAGGACAGTTATTTTACATTAAGAAGGTTTGTGGTCTGCACTCTTGTGGGAGAAGAGGCTGGACTCTGCCCTTCTGAGCTGGGAATTTCTGGTTAAAGGTTTATAGTGCCTGAATATTTGAACTGTATCTTACTGAAATTGGTACACCTTGTTTGCTGTAGCATAGACTAGATCCAGGCCTGCTGAATATAGCTTTGTTTATATGCTTGTTGTTTGTTTGCTTGTTATTTCCCTGGAACGCTAATTCCACCTGATACGCGGCTTCTCAGCGCTTCTGTGGATCACTAGTGATATCTGCAAGTTACTGTTTGTCATTTTTGCATTTAAGTTACCTGTAACACATTGCACTTAAGTTACCTGGCACTTGCTCACTAAAGCAATTATATAAGTCAGCACTAAAAATTAAAAGCACTACACCCTCACTCCCCACTGGCCCTGGTTTTCAATTATTAAGGAATTCCCAATATTATTCTAGCATGTCCAAAGGTCAGTTGTCAATCTCCTCTCCGGTCCAGCTGGTGAATCTGGGAATCTTGAGGCAATGTTACAACTGCCTCATGTACACAGACAACCCTCTCCTCCTCCCAACAAATTCCAACACATGTGAGAGATGCAACCATATAGCCAAACTGGAGGCTAAGCTCTCTCAACTCAGTACTGGCATAACCAGTCAGGAGGAGAAGGAAACCACACTCACTACAATTCCAGTCTCACATAGACCTACCACGACAGCAAACCAAACACATAATCACAAAAACATACTCGGAGGCTCTAAATAAAGATCTGCCGAAGCAGCAGAGACCTCCAAAGCAGACACCCAAGTAGCCGCTACCCCAAAACAAAACACGTGCAACACATATCTCACAAAGCCAGTGTGCCAAACAGTCACAGCCCTTAAGACTAAACAACACACCTGATACACTTGTAATAGGTGACTCTATCGTCAGGCACACTGACGTCCGCTCACCAGGCTGAACAAGGAGAGGGTCACGGTGAGCAGCCTGTCAGGTGCTAGGATCCGCCACATAACACAAGCACTCAGGTCACTCCAAGGCAAGTACAAATATGACTCAGTCATTGTCCATGCTGGTGTGAGTGACCTGAGACGTACCTCCCTGGACTACATGAAAAGAGACATAAAGGAGGTCTCTGAGCATGTAGCCCAGGCCGGTATGACCCTGACCTTGAGTAGCATCTTACCCTCACCAAGAATGATGCCACAATATGAAGACAAGATGATCAATTTCAACAATTGGCTTAAGTACTGGTGTCATTCAAAGGGGATCCAATGCCTGTCAGCTTGGGATGATATGCTCGACAAGCCACGATGCTTCGCTAGGGATGGCTTGCACCTTTCAGATATTGGCAAAGGCTCTTGCTACCCCCATAGTGCCTTTTTTAGGCAAGGCTCAAAAGACAAACCCACCTCCATAGGTATCACAAGGGATAAGAAACTAAGAGTAATGCTACTCAACGCCAGAAGTCTAAACCTCAAGGTGCACGCACTCGAAACTCTCCTTAGCATGGAGAACATCGATATCTGTGCAGTAACAGAAACCTGGTTCAGGGCTCCCGAGAGCACCCCAGCACTACCAGGTTATACCTCATACCATGCTTTTCGGCCCCAAAACTTGGACCGAACCACAAAAGGAGGGGGAGTATCGATATTCATCAAAGATACCCACACCTCCAGGTTGGTGGCAAAGCACGAAGCATCGGAGACTATCCATGTGCAACTAACAGTGGGTAAAACTGCCTTCCAGTTTATAGCCTGCTACAGACCACCCTCCCAAACCCAGGAACCCCACTCGGCCTTCCTGAGAACACTGGAAAATATGAAGATCTCTCCAAACACCATTATATTGGGCGACTTCAACTACCCAAACATAGACTGGGAGCATTACTCTAGTTCCAACACCCTAGCCCAAAGGTTCCTAGAATTTATAAACTCAAATGCTATGGAACAACTTGCTACCACTCTCACAAGAAGGGAAAACATACTGGACCTGATCATCACCAACATGGGGACTCTATGCTCCAGACCAGAAGTGTATCCCTCACTGGTAAGATCAGACCATAAACTAATCTCACTGGATATTCACATCCCGACCCCACCCCCTGCCCAGAAAACCACAGTGAAAAACTTCTCTAAAGCAAATTTTACACTCCCCAAAACTGAGGTGGAATCCTTCAAAGCCCCTGGGCCTGTGGAAAATACGGCCCAGACCGCAGAATCCTTTATAAACGCATTCTATGAACACCTTCAGGAATGCATGGATCATGCGATCCCAAATAAAACCAAGACCCAATCCTCCAAACGCAGACGTCCTGTCTGGTGGACCCCAGCCATAAACAAACTATACAATAGAAGGAGGAAGCTACTAAATGATAAAGCAAAATCCCAAAAGGGAAGGCATTACTGATCAGTATTAGCAAAAAACTACGGGCACACATAAAATTGTCTAAGGCCAGCTTCGAGAGAAAAATTGCACAGGACACCAAGGATAATCACAAGGCTTTCTTTAGTTATGTTAGGAACCTGGGTGGTAATTCCCAGATATGCTCAGAATTAGTCCAAAATGACAAAAAATACACCGAACCCACAGACATTGCCAACATCCTAGCTGACAGGTTCAGCGCAAACCCCCCTCCCCACCAAAAGGGCAAATATCTATCCCAGCAGAGTGCTGCCCCCCTGACATCTCAGATGCTCAGGTAAGAGCCGCCCTCTCCAAAGCAAAAAACACAGCATCAATGGGACCAGATGATGTCCCGGGCTGCGTCCTACATGAACTCAAAGAAGAGCTAAACCCAAACATAAAACTACTGTTCAATCTCAGCCTTACTACAGGATATGTGTCCAAAGAGTGGCGTACAGCAACAGTGGTCCCTCTCCATAAAGGTGGTGCCTCAACGGATCCTGGAAACTATCGCCCCATAAGCCTGACTAGCTTGGTCTGCAAAGCTATGGAAAGGATCATCATGGACCTCATAAATAAAGATATTGGGGACCTACAAACACTGGATCCTACCCAGTTCGGCTTTGTTAAGGGCAGATCCTGCCTCTTAAACCTGGTTGATTTCTTTGCAACAGTCACCAAGGCCATTGACGAGGGGAAGGTGGTCCACACAGCCTACCTGGACCTCGCAAAAGCCTTCGATATAATACCCCACTCGGGCATTATAGATAAACTCACCAGCTTAAATATAAACCCCTATGTCACTAGATGGATTGCAAACTGGCTCAAGGACAGAACCCACATGGTTAGAATTGCTGGAGCCATGTCAGACTCCAAACCAGTTACAAGTGGTGTCCCACAAGGCTCAGTCCTGGGACCTCTCTTGTTCGGTATATATTTCTCGGAGGTACAGGCCAACACAGAAGGACTGTGGCTGACCAAGTTTGCAGATGACTGCAAACTGGGCGCCATAATCGACTCTCCAGCCGATACAAGCATCCTCCAAAAGGGCCTCATAGAAACAGACAACTGGTGCCAGAGCCATGGCCTCAAGCTAAATGCCAAAAAGTGTATAGTCATCCCCTTTGGCAAAAACAAAGTGCCCACAAATTACCACATAGGTGGAAATCCATTAAGTACAGAAGAAGTAATTAGGGACCTGGGGACCCAAGTTGATAGTAATCTCTCATTTGACAACCACGTGGCCAAAGTGGTTAGAAAAACATTTTATATAGCCCACCTAATCATGAAGGGATTCACATCTACATCAGGGGAGGTCATCGTGCCTCTTTACTCATCCCTCATCAGGCCCATAATTGAGTACAATGCCCCTTTTGGGATGTACCTTACCAGACACCTGCAGCAACTGGAAAGACCCCAAAAGTACCTCACCAAGAGGATCAAAATGCTCAAACAGATGCCATATGCTGCCCGGTTAAAGAAACTCCAGCTCTACTCAGTGGCATACCGCCTGTTCAGAGGCGATCTGTGCCTGACGTATAAAGCCATGTCCAACCCGGAATTAATGGACATGCTGCACCTCAGAAAATCCAAATCCCATCGAGCTACGTGCTCGAGACTTGAACCTCAGCACTGAAATAAATAGGACATGCTGGAGGGACAGATTCATAACCCAGAGGCTCCCTTCACTCTGGAATAAAATCCCAGTCCAGGTTAGGCAGAGTCCCTCATTGACTCTCTTCAAGAGGAATCTTGATGAGTGGATGGGAGATCGTAGGTTTACCCCGGGTATCACTTCTGTGTCACTGTTAGATAGAGGCACAGTATACTAACCTTGAAAAAGGGCATAGCAAAATAAATTTAAAATGGGTGGCGAAAGCCAAACACATTCTGGCTAGGCTTATAAATGCCCTAGGGCAGAGAGCCTAGTATGAACCTATGAACCTATGAACCTATGATGTCAGAATGGGATCAGAAGTCAAAACCTTGAGGTGCACAGTCAATAATGGAGGAATATACAGGAGTGGTTCAAACAACTTGCAAACAGATCAGAAAATATTTCCAGGTACTTAAACTCATTTAAATGATTTTTTTACTTGATGAATATTAAACGAAACATTCAAAGCACTCAAAACAAATTATTGAATAAATGAAGTGTTCAAAACTGAGATATATTGATAAAAGTACTCTAAATAATTACAAAAACATTTGAAACAATATCTGAATTGTATAAAATGTTCGAAAAAGAGTGTAATACTTTTTCACATTAACTAAAGCTATTCAAAGTGTCAGTATTGGGCAAAGTGTTGGCAGTGTGGGAAGTTTTACAACACAGTCTTTACAAAGAGTGCAGTTATTTCAAATAGACTGATGTGCAGTTGAATATAATTACAAGTACCTGCTGTGTGTTTGAACCTTATTTAGCATGGCAGAGGGATTTCACAGGTATGGTCCTCTTGTATCTGATAACAATATTGGGGAAAATTGAAGAGTGTTAGCGCAAGAATATGATATTTTCATACAAGCTGCTTTTTCTGATAAAGATGCATGTACAAAAGCATTTATTCTGCTGGTTCAGAAGACATTGAAACAGAACATTCATTTGTGTATGCACCTGCTGTTTATGCAAAGGCGGTGGAAGACCACCATATTGTGGCACAGGCAGAAACATGGAAAGACTGTGAGTGCTTAAAAAATAAATTAGATAAATGTGCAACCCTGAAATGAATATTACAATGAAAAGGCACATATTTTACACAAGAGATCAAAAGCCTGGTGAAACTTTTGTAGCATATATAACTGACTTGAGAAACAAGGCAAAATGTGCAGATTTGGTGATCTAAGAGATGAGTTGATAAAAGACAGGCTTGTTTGTGATGTTGATGATGCAGTGAGAAAGACTTTGCTTCGATACAGTGATTTAACTTTAAGCAAAGCCATAGAGATTTTTCAGATATATGAGCTTACATAAAAGCACACGAACATGCTTACGAATGAGAAGAGCATGCTTGCAGCTTCTTCCAGCACAAATGTTGATAGCATGCAGCACGAGGTTAAGAGATATAGGCCAAAGGGCCCCCACCCCCACAATGAAACCCATGACAGCTTTAGTAAAACCCAGGGCACACACAGCAAAACTGAAGGGTGATTTATCAAAACCCATGGTAAACCTCATAGTCAACTGTCATAAATGTGGAGGCAGTCGTGAACCTATACGAGAGAAGTGCTTAGCTTTTGGTCAGCAAATGCCGCAGATGTAAAAAGTGAAATAATTTCAGAAAGCTTTGCAAATCTAAAGAAGCACATTCTTTTATTAAGAGAGGGCACTGAAAGAAGCAAATTGATCAAACAGAAAGCTGTGACCCTTCCTTTTATGTTGATGGTGTGTCTGTGCTTGAGGAAAAGGTTAATGCAGAAGACTTGTTGGCAAAGAGTGAAGTATTTTGTACTGTTCTGATCAATGGGTGACCTGTAGAGCTCAGAGCTGATACTGGCTCAAAGTGCAATGTTATATCAGCAGAAATATTTGCTAAAGTAAAAGCTGGTGAGAAGCTTAATTTGGCAATGTGTGCAAAACTTGTTGCTTATGTTGGTGAAGAAATTCTGACCGAAGGCTCAATGTTTTCATGTTATTTTGCTGGGAACGGCCGTGACTTGCAGTTTTACATAGTCAAAAGACACATGCAGTCATTGCTAGGCCTCAAAGACAGTTTGAAAATAGGACTGATTTCATTTGATAAGGAAGTCAACCATGTAAGCATCAAAAACAACAAAGGTTTCACACAGAATATTTTTTCTGAATATGCTGATATTTTCAAAGACAAGCTGGCAAAAACCCAGTTGCATACTCCATGAAGTTAGACCACAAGGTAAGCACAGTTGTTAGACCAGCATGGAAAGTTCCAGTAGCAATGCGGGACACAGTGAAAGCAGAGCTAGACAGAATGGTGCATTTAGGAGTAATTTGTCAGTAGAAGAACCAACTGAATGGGTATCCTCCATGGCAGTAGCTCATAAGAAAAGCTCAGATGACATTCAAATATGTATTGAGATTTGAACAAAACACTCAAACAACCTCACCATCTGATGTGTACAGTGGAAGAAGTTGCTGCTGTCATACCAAATGCCACAGTTATTTTCTATCCTAGATGCAAAGAGTTCATTTTGGCAAATTTTACTTGATCAAAAATTTTTCTTGCCAACCACTTTCAGTACACCATTGGAGGGTACAGATTTCTGAGAATGCCATTTGGAATAAATTCTTCCAGTGAAGTCTTCCAATGTACGAAAGAGCACATTTTTTCTGGTTATCCATGTGCTGTTATATTAGATGATATTCTTGTAGGAGGTAATGGTGAACTTGAACATGATAGAAACCTTAGGAAAGTTCTAGACCATGCTCGTGAAGTGAATCTTTAGCTGAATCCTCAGAAATGTAAATTCAGGCTGAAAGAAGTTAATTATTGCTTACCAGTTTAGGCTTATGACCAAATCCATTTAAGCAAGCTGCAATTCTTGAGATGCTCCAAACAATGCCACATCTTTACAATGTTTTCTTAGAATGGTCAACTATTTAGGCAAATTCATTCCTGATTTAAGTGAACTTTCAGCACTGCTATGAGAGCTGACATGTAAAAATGTAACTTGGTCCTGGTTGGAACAATACCAAAGAGCATTTGATGCCCTGAAACAGAAAAGTGCCAGTCCACTCACTTTGAGATATTATGATGTTCACAAACTTGTAACTCTTTCCTGTGATGCTTCAAAATGTGTCTTGGTGCAGTTATTCCTCAAGAGGGCACATCAGTAGCCTATGCTTCTAGAACTCTAACCCAAACTGAGATGCAGTATGCACAAATTGAAAAAGAGCTTTTGCCAATAGTGTCTGCATGTTTGAAGTTCAATGATTATATTTATGGCCGACCTATCCAGATTGAGACTGACCGCCATCCTCTGGTTACTATTTTGAGAAAACCAATGCATACAGCTCCAGCTAGATTGAAAATCATGATGCTAAGTACAATTTCAATATGGTTTACACAACAGGCAAAAGTCTTTATCCTGTTGATACTGAATCCCAATTGCCCGGACAACCACTGACAGGCATGACAATGAGAAAGCTAATTTTGAAGTCATGGAAGTGAGAAATATTTCTTCCGCACATCTTGATGAGTTTAGAAATCACACAGCTTCAGATCCTATTCTCCAGAATGTTTTATCAGTCAAGGATGGCCTGCAAAACAATATTGTTTACCACTAGACATGCAGCAATATTTTCCTAATAGAGACAAGATTTTGATGGAAGATGGTTTTGATAAAGAAGTTGCTGCCGTCATGCCAAATGCCACTGTTTTTTTCTTTCCTAGATGCAAAGAGTTCATTTTGACAAATTTTACTTGATCAAAAATTTTTCTTGCTAACACTTTCAGTACACCATTGGAAGGTACAGATTTCTGAGACTGCCATTTGGAATAAATTCTGCCAGTGAAGTCTTCCAATGTGCGATGGAGCAATTTTTTTCTGGTTATCCGTGTGCTGTTATATTAGATGATATTCTTGTAGGAGGTAATGGTGAACTCGAACATGATAGAAACCTTAGGAAAGTTCTAGACCATGGTTGTGAAGTGACTCTTTAGCTGAATCCTCAGAAATGTAAATTCAGGCTGAAAGAAGTTACTTATGTGGGTCATTTGCTTACCAGTTCAGGCTTAGGCCAGATCCATTCAAGCAAGCTGCAATTCTTGAGATGCTCCAAACAATGCCATATCTTTACAAAGTTTTCTTAGAATGGCCAACTATTTAGGCAAGTTCATTCCTGATTTAAGTGAACTTTCAGCACTGCTATGAGAGCTGACATGCAAAAATGTAACTTGGTCCTGGTTGGAACAATACCAAAGAGCATTTGATGCCCTGAAACAGAAAATTACCAGTCCACCCACTTTGAGATATTATGATGTTCACAAACCTGTAACTCTTTCCTGTGATGCTTCAAAATGTGTTGCTGCAGTTATTCTTCAAGAGGGCACACCAGTAACATATGCTTCTAGAACTCTAACCCAAACTGAGATGCAGTATGCACAAATTGAAAAAGAGTTTTTGCCAATAGTGTCTGCATGTTTGAAGTTCAATAATTATATTTATGGCTGACCTATCCAGATTGAGACTAACTGCCATCCTCTGGTTACTATTTTGAGAAAACCAATGCATACAGCTCCAGGTAGATTGCAAACCATGATGCTAAAAGTACAATTTCAATATGGTTTACACAACAGGCAAATGTATTTATCCTGCTGATACTGTATCCTGATTGCCCAGACAAACCACTGACATGCATGACAATGAGAAAGCTGATTTTGAAGTCATGGAAGTGAGAAATGTTTCTTCCGCACATCTTGATGAGCTTAGAAATCACACAGCTTCAGATCCTATTCTCCAGAATATTTTATCAGTCAAGGATGGCCTACAAAACAATACTGTTTACCACTAGGCATGCAGCAATATTTTCCTAATAGAGACGAGATTTTGATGGAAGATGGTATCATCATGAAAGGTCCAAAAGTGATAATTCCAAAATCCTTGCAATGAGTACATTAAAATCTTGCATTGAGGTCACCCAGGAACTGATTCTACCAAAAGAAGGGCAAGAGGACTAGTATTTTGGCCTTCCATGTCAAAAGATATTGAGAAGGAAATCTCAGCTTGTTCTATTTGTAATAGTACTAAACCTCACCAACAAAAAGGACCACTTCAGCTGAACCAGATTCCTGAACTACCATGGTTGACAGTAGCCACATATATTTTTGAATGGAATGTTCATCATTATTTGGAATTATTAGACTCTTATTCAAATTGGTTCAAGAGTGACCTACTTCCTAACTTCACTTCCAGTACTGTCATTACAAAATTGAAGAGACATTTTTCTGGCTTTGGTAGTCATTTCTGACAATGGTGCACAGTTTACAAGCCAGCAGTTCAAAAGATTTGTTGAGACATGGGACATTATTCATGTTACTAGCAGTCCTGACTATCCACAGTCTAATGGCTTGGCTGAACATGCAGTTCAAAGTGCAAAACAGTTGGAGAAATCCAAAAGAGCCAAAACTGATATTTTCTCAATTTGCTTAATCTCAGAAGCATTCTTTGAGACAATCTCCTTGGGTCACCTGCTCAGAAACTTATATCAAGGCAAACCAGAACTACCACTACCAATCAATAAGAATTTGCTGATTCCGAATGCTAGGAAAAAACAAACAGTAGAAGCCCAACTCATGAAAAAGCATTTGTCACAGAAATTCCATTATGACAAAATCAGCAAACCTCTCAAATCATTAAAAGAAGGAAAGATAGTAAGGATGTAGACAGCAAAAGGTTTTGATCGAGTAGGACTTGTGAAACATCTGTGTGAGGAACCAAGATCGTACTACATCATTGAGTCACAATTAATGGAATTTAGGTGGACTCAGGAACATTTGTTGCTGGTGTCCAGCCAGTGTTACAGCATCTTGTCTGTAATGGAAACTCTAATTCTCAGAGTACACTATCAAATGCTCCTGTTCCAGAGAGCAATTCATCTTCTGTTCTTGTTCCTGAAAGTATCCCTGAAGTTCCTAATGAAGAGCATTCCCCAGATACTGTGCCTGTTGCTAAACCTAATACTGATTATTATATAACAAAGTTAGGTTGCATCTCAAGAACTAATCCTAGATACATGGCAACCTGGACATGACTGTTATTGTTTATGTTTGTATGATTTGCATGCATATTTGATTGTCATTTTTCATGTGCATGAAACATTATCAAAGAGGGAGAATGTAGATCATAATATGTGTGCTGTACCTTTAAAGCCACTGAAGTTCGTGGGCACATGCATATATGCACTGACCACATGCAAGCAGAGTGCCATTTTGTGTAAGCAGACAGCATGAAAGTGTGTATGCATGTAGCAATCAGTCAATTATCTAGCTCGTTTAAGTTTTATGATCCAATCATCCATCCTGATGTGTTTGTGTGTGATAAACATCTTAAACGAACACCCAAGTCCATTTGTCTTATTTGAATACACAAGACCAGCGACAACCGAGAAATCTCAGTGTTCTCCCACTGAAAACACTGGCACATTCTAACAATAGTCTCAATAAAAGAAAAAAAAAACACAGGGAGAATCAGAAACTAAGCTCTTCTCCAATCCTTAATCAGAAATCTGAAGAAAAAAAATGTACCCATCCCTGTATCTTTCTATTCACATCCAGAATCTTGCATCTCTTCAGGAAAAGAGGAATCCATCTTTCTTTTACCAGAAACTACTTCACAAGAAGATAAGATAATACAAGATTCCTTTATTATCATTGCAGAAGTACAACAAAATTTGTAGCAGTCCTTCTAAGGTGCATTGACATATAATGAATGTGAATAAATAAGAGAATACAATGAAGTACAATGTCAAACAATACAATATAATGCAATGCAATGCAGTAAATAACTACATTATTGCACTTGGGTATAATTGCACACGAAGGGAATAAGATAAGGTGCACAGGAATGTAAATGTATACCTTACAGTGCATATGGCTATTATCTGTACTCATTGTATTTCACACTGTTCAGTTCACATATGGCTTTGGGACAGAAACTGTTCTTAAGTCTGTTTGTCCAAGATGGAATGGATCTGAACCATCTGCCAATAGGCAGCAGCTGAAAGAAGTGATGTCCAGGTTGAGAAGAGTCTTTCAAGATGTCACTTGCCCTGCTGAGACAGTAAGAGCTGAAGAGTTCCTCCAAAGAGGGCAATGAGTAGCCAGTGATTTTTCTGGCAGAGTTAATGATCCTTTGAAGGGCCTTCCTCTCTACTGCTGAGCTGTTGGCATACCATGTGGAAATGCAGTATGTCAGCACACTTTCAATAAAACAGCAGTGAAAAGACACCAGTAGCTTCTCCTGCAGATTGTTTTTCCTGAGGATCCTCAGGAAATGAAGTCTGAGCTGTGCCTTCTTGACTGCCTCCATAGTGTTTATGGACCATGAGAGATCTTCTGCCATATGCACACCTAGAAACTTGAAGGTAGGAACCCTTTCAACACAGTTTCCATTGACATATATTGGGTTATAATATGCACTGTGCCTCCAGAAATCTATTATTAGTTCTTTTGTTTTGGTAGAGTTCAGGGCAAGGTTGTTCTCAGTACACCATGCAGCCAGTCTTTAAACTTTATCTCTATATGCTGTCACGTCTCCTCCTGAAATAAGTCCGACCACTGACCACTGTGGGGTCTTCTTCAAACTTAATAATGGTATTAGTAGAATGAGAGGGGACACAGTCATGGGTGTAGAGTATACAGAAGAGGTTTCAGCACACAGCCTTGCAGGACACCAGTGTTTAGCCTGAGAGTGGAAGAGAGGTACAGGCTTAGCCTAACCATCTGAGGACGGTTAGTCAAAAAGTCTTTAATCCAATGGCAGGCAGAATCTGAAAGTCCTTGGCCAGCGAGTTTAGTGACCAGTCTGTCTGGGATAACTGTGTTAAAAGCTGAACTAAAGTCTACAAAGAGCATCCTCACATAGCTCCACTGCTGCTCAAGATGACAAGGTGCAGTGTGTAAGGCAGTGGGGATGGCATCTTCCATAGACCTATTAGCGCTATAACCATATTGGTGTGTATCTGAGATAAATGGGAGACTGTCCTTGATGTGTCACAGAACCAGTTGTTCAAAACACTTCATGATGACTGGAGTAAGTGCCACTGGATGGTAGTCATTCTGACTATTGATGACAGGTTTCTTTGGTAGTGGAAATAGTGTAGTTGGCTTCAGACAAGATGGAATAGTAGATTTAAGACAAAGACAGAAGGACCAATAGCCTGAATTAAACCCTGAGCCAGACCCAGTAAACTACTCCTATTCAATGAAAATTGAGGAGGAGTAGATTCACGCCTGGTTTTCTTTTTTTTTTTTTTTTACAGGAAAACTGGGGCCAATCATGTTACTAATAGCAGGAGCAAGAGCTTTCCTAGAGGTGGGCACAGCATTCTGACAAAAAAGGGAAACCTTCCCTGTTCCCTGTATTAGGACTGACAAGAGTTGTTCTCCCTTGCCCACTGAGGTGACCACAACAGCTGCAGAGGATGTGGCTAAATCCTGGTCCATAGTGGCTGCAGGTGCTACAACAGAGGGATCCAGGGTAATAGAAGAATGGTCTGAAGTAAACAAATAGACATAGCAGAGTCACCAACGTGCAAATCAGACAAATTGCTAGCATGCTATGGTGTCAAAGGCTGATTGCTTATTTTTTTTTCTTTTTGTGGCTGGAAGAAGGACTGACTGTGAGAGCAGTAGTCTTTTTCATGGTCAAGTCAAAAATGGTGCCTCTTTCCCAGAGAAAACAAGCAGCAATTGCCAGCAAAAGTTACCAGTCCACAAAAGTTATTTTTTGGCAGGAAACCACAGTAAAAAGCACTTTAAAACACTATGCCAGCTCAATAAAAATAAGTAAACAAAATTTCTCCACAGAAAAAAAAATTTTCAATTACATTACACCACTTTTAAAAAATGAGTGGCCCATTTAATAGTAAGATGCATTCTTGAGACAGTCCATTAAAACAGAGCACTCAACTTTAAAATAACTTTCCTGGAGAGGAAAGTATTAAACATCAACAAAATTAAGAAAATATAAGTTTTTATCTCAAAGGTAATATATCTGCCTAGCAAAGGAAAGCACAAGTCGGTCTTCAGTCTTTGAAAGCCTCAAAGGAGCATATTGTTTGGTGGCAGTAAAGCTCGGAAGGGCTTTGTGCCCAAATGTGTGTTTTAGTCAGCTCAGCTTGAGTTGCTGGACAGTTTGCACACATGGAAGGTGCCCTAATGTTTTGGAAGCTGGCTGGTTGTTAAATCCTTGGCAGGATATAACCCATATAGCTAAGGATACTGCAGCAGTGATCAATATGATGAACATCTGAAGTATTCACTTATGTCAGTATCTTATGATTGAGACTCTGACTAGTGATCTGAAACACTTGTAGGAGAATCTATGAGTAACATTTTGTGATGCTGATAACCGCAGTCAGGTTTTGCCATAGATTTTACCAATCTAGAGTATTAAGAATCATTTCCAGTCATATTTATTTGTCAGTAATGACACTGCTATCAGTTATATTGTTAGCAAACTATTGGAGTTTTCCTGGCAAGGGATTACAAAGCAAGTCTTGACATTTTGCCCCATCTTCTTGATATGCACACAATGGATACTTAAAACACTGTTATTATTTTAATAACATGGCTTTAAAGATCTTGATTAGTATCTCAGAGATGGCAAGGCCAATGCACAGAAATGAATGTGTTTATCCTGAATGGTCAAAAGTTATTGATTAATGTGGACTGTATTGATTAACATGGAGTGCATTAGGAAGTATTTTATTCAAACCTGATTTGTTTGCAGTTAAAAGCATTCTCCAGAGTTTCCTTGTTCCTTTTTCTGTTTAAAACTTCCATTGAGTGTCTCACTGCTGTTTTTCTGCTGTGATAAACATTTCTGTAGTGTTTTCTGCCTATAATAGTGTACATTAGCTAGTAGCTTTAGCATAGCCCATTTCAGGTTTGCTGTCTCTGGGCCCTGTTGTTTGTTTGCAGTAGCTGTTCTGAGCACATTTTCCAGGCCATCTTGGATTAGCAGAAGCCATTCTTCATCTTAGTGAGAGGATCATGTTGACTGGTAACTGGCTGGTAAAGTTTGGCTGGTCTAGGGCTTGGTGGTTCTTTTGAGCTTTTTTAAGTTGTTTCAGGTTTGTACCTTCTGGTATTTAAGCCCTACCTTTGAGAGGATTTCTGCTTATTCACACTGAGCTGAATGGAAGAGGGGCACTGACCACAACTCTGATCTGTGCTATATAACAATAAATATCCTGTTTTCTGGCTTATTTTTACTAGTTATTGCTTATCCTAACAATTTATTGCACTTTTTATTGTCTGCTGCCTACCTTTTACTTTATTTTATTGCTATAAATTGATCTGCACTGTTGTATTTGAATTATCTGCTTTACAGGGCCTGTTAAATCACTTTTGTTACTGTCACACTGTTTGTAAAGCTTTTTTTTTAGTTTCACTGTGTGAAATGTATTAACTGGTCTCCATTTGTTAAGCATCTGTTTGTTTGTTCTGATTTCCTGCAAAGGAGTGTATCATATAACTGATTTGTTTGCAATTAAAAGCATTCTCTAGAGTCTCCTTGCTCCTTTTTCTGTTTAAAACTTTCATTTAGTGTCTCACTGCATTGTTCTGCTGTGATAAACATTTCTGTAGTGTTTTCTGCCTAAAATAGTGCATTTAGTAGCTATAGCATAGTTTCCCCTATTGTTGTCTTGTTATTAAACTTGGTGGCTTTGCAGTTGCCCGCCCCTACTGTAAATTTGATCTGGGACACTCCTCCCAGTCCAGTCTCATTAGCTCATTCTACCTAATACAGAGAGAACATTTGGGAAGGCCAACTCCCTTAGTTTCTTTACCTTGAATTATCTTCTGTTCCTCCTTTCTCCCTTTCCACTTTAATAAAAAAAAGAAAATGCTTTATTCAGCTGCTTTTACAGTATTTGTGTTTCCTCCTCCTACTCTGTTACTTCATCTTGCTTTTTCTGCTACTTGCTCTGTAAAGTGTTTAACTGCATCTTTTCTGATGCATTTATTACTGCTTGTTTTTAGTCTGTTTAAATTTAAAGTGTTATGCTAAGCCTCTTAGTGTCAGTTTAAGCACTTGGGCTTTAGGTCTATCCCTTAGCTCTCCCTGACCTCTTTCCTTCAGATTCTGACAAATATGGATGGAAAATTTTTGATGATTTCTCCTGCCAGCCTGGTTGAAATGGGCATCCTGAGACAGTGTAACAACTGTCTCATGTACACGGACAACCATCTACTACTATCACCTAGGAACACAATTTGTGAGAGATGCAATTACATAAAAAAAGCTAGTCTGTGCTCTCTCCATCACAAGACAGTATATCTAGCACTGAGAAGGATATCAACACAATCACTACACCTCAAATACCACCCACAACTACACAACATACACCCACATATGCAGAGGTTCTCAACAAAAACAAACTCCAACAGAGGAGACCTCAGAGGCAAAAACACATGCAAACTCTACAACCTTCCATGCCACATACCTCACATAGTCCACACACCAGTGTCTCGCAACCACTAAGATCTAACCACAAACCCAACATATTAGTCATAGGAGATTCCATTGTGAGACACACAGATGTGCCTCTCAGCAGGTTAGATTAGGAGAAAGTCACTGTTAGTTGTTTGTCAGGTGCCAGAATCCACCATATCACATACGCAGTCAAGTCTCTCAACAACAGGTACTATTATGAGTCTGTCATAGTCCATGCTTCTGTGAATGGCTTGAGACATACCTCCCTGGACTATATGAACAGAGACATGATTGAGCTCACTGAATATTTGTTCCAGGCAGGTGTGTCCATAGACTTAAGCAGCATTCTATCATCACTCAGAATGATGCCACAATACAAACAGGAAATTATTTACTTTAAGAATTGGCTTAGTTTCTGGTGTCATTCCAGGGGGATCCAGTATCTGACAGCCTGGAAAGATATGATCAACAGATCATGATGCTTTGCTAGAGATGGCCTGCATCTGTCTCACTTGGGCTTCAGGGTTCTGGCAAAGGCCTTTGCCTCCCCCATAGTACCATTTTTAGGAAAAGTCATGAAGTTGATACTACTAACATAAAAATTTCAACAAAATGCAAATTAAAGGTTTTGCTGCTAAATGCTAGGAGTCTAAACATGAAATTGCACTCATTGCAAGCATTCTTAACCCTGGAAAATGTTGACATTTGCGCAGTCACAGAAACCTGTTTCAAAGCTGCAGAGAGCACCCCAGCCTTACCTGGTTACTCATCCTATCATGCATTCAGACCCCAAACTGTAGGCAGCAAAGCCAAAGGAGGTGGAGTTTCAATATATATTAAAGACACACGCACCTCCAGGCTGGTCAAACAGTATGATGCACAGGAGACACTCCAGGTACAGTTAACCATTGACAAGACCCCTATTCAAATCACAGGTAGCTGCAGGCCCCCAAAGTTGACTCAAGATGCTGAAAAGCTACAAGTCAACACAACTAGAATTACAAATTCAGCAGGTAACTGTCTATTTTCAAACTCCATAGGGAAAATATGGAATAACCTCCCCTCACACATTACCTCACTAGACTCCTTTCACCTTTTTAAAAAACAACTTCTATCACATCTGAACAACTTCTGGCTCTGCTCCTGTACCAATCCAGACTAAATGACATTTCCTTTCTTCAGTCATATTTCCCTATTTAAATATCCCAATCTTTCTCTGTTATCACAAATTACTTAATTACTGTACTGTTCCAAAAAAAAAAAAAAAAAAAAAAAGTACCAACAATTTCTTCAACAATTATGTTTGTACAGCCTTTCTTAATATATACTTAGGACTATTTGTTTTTCATCTGTTTTTTTTTTTTTAGGTGTATTTTTTACTAGACTAAAATTTATGCATTGTTGCTTAAATGTTTAACCTTGTTTTCAATTGTGGAGCTTTTCTCCCCGGGCCTCCACTGAAAATGGAAATTATCCAGCTGGACTAGCCCAGTCAACAAATGTAAAATAAAATAAAATAAATAAAGATGCCCAGTCCACCTATCTCGACCTCTTTGACTCTATCAAGATTCAACCCTTTACTCTGATCTTGGGTGACTTTAATTACCCAACCATAGACTGGAAAAACTACTCATGCCGGAATACAAATACATGCCCAGAGATTTCTCGATTTTATCAATGCAAATGCCTTGGAGTAGCTATTCAACTTCCCCACAAGAGGTAATAATATCTTGGACTTGGTATTAACCAACATGAGTAACCACTGCAGCACCCCTACAGTATCATCTTCCCTGGTAAGATCCAACCATAAAGCAGTCACTTTCAAAGTCACCATTTCCCCTGACCCCCCTCTGGCTAGGATAAAACAAAAAAAACTTCTCCAAAGCTGATTACAACCTCCTGAGGGATGGTATAACCAGATTCAAAGCCCCCCCCCCCTATGAACTGCCAGCAATGTCCAAATCTACACCAAAGTACTATACAAGCATTTATATAGATGCATGGAATCAGGAATACTTGTCAAGACTAAATCATCCTCCACAAGGAAGAGTAAACCTGTCTGGTGGACATCTTCAATAAATTAAACTATATAACAAAAGGAAAAAATTGCTGTCCAGGACCAAGAAGGAGCAGTGCCCAATTGGAAGCAATCTCTCTTTAGCCTGAACAAGCAAATAAGAGCACTAGTGAAATCCTCTAAACCTAACTTCAAGTCCAAATTGGCCACATCTACTAGAGACAATCATAAGGCCTTCTTCACATATGTCCGCAATCTCAAAGGAAGCACCCAGATCTGTTCAGAACTGGTGGTCAAGGACACCACATACACAAATGCTGTAGATATAGCTAATCCACGGGCTGACAGATTCATTGAACACTTCACCCCTCTGCCCCCCCCCCCATCAGTAAATCAGGACATCCCCAATACCTGCCCCCCCCACCTCTTATCTCTTGGGAACAGGTCATTACTGCTCTCTCAAAGGCAACAAAATACAGCCTCCATGGGACCTGATAACATCCCAGGATGCATCCTACATGAACTCAGGCATGAACTTGCAGCACCATTAGGCACCCTATTCAATCAAAGTCTGAGTACCAGCTTTGTCCCAGCCGAGTGGAGGACAGCCACTGCCATCCTTTTACACAAAGGTGGATATAGACCCATCAGACTAACTAGCCCAATCTGCAAGGCCATGGAATGGATTATCATGGACCTCATTAACATGGACATTATCAACCTCCAAACACTCGATCCCACACAGTTTGGTTTTGTCAAGGGGAGGTCATGTCTGCTAAATCTCATTGACTTCTTTGAGACAGTCATCAAACCCATGCATGAGGGGAAGATGGTGCACACCGCCTACCTTGACCTGGCCAAAGCCTTTGACATTATTTCCCACTCAGGCATAATAGATAAACTCTCTCAACTAGGCATCAATCCATATGTTTCCAGATGGGTACCAAACTGACTCACTGATAGAACCCACCTAATCAAAATAGGGGAAGCCACCTCGAGCAGTAGACCTGTAATGAGCGGCGTACCCCAGGGATCGGTCCTGGTACCTCTCTTATTCAGGATAAACATCTCTGAGGTGCAGGACAAAATCAGTGGGCTATGGCTGATCAAGTTTGCAGATGACTGCAAGCTGGGTGTGGCCATCAATTTCCCAAGTGATGTGGATGTCCTCCAAGAGGGTCTCACCCAAACAAATGACTGGTGCCAGAAACATGGCCTCAAGCTGAATGCTAAAAAATGCATCATTAGCCCCTTTGGGGAGAGTGATGTCCCCATATATTATCACATTAATAACAATGTCCTAAGTACACAATCAGTAGTTAAGGATTTGGGCACCCAGGTTGATAGCAACCTGACTTTTGGCTACCATGTTGCTTCCATTGCATGGAAAGCTTTCTACATTTCCCACCTCATAGGTAAGGGCATCTCATCCAGGGACAAAGAGGTCATAACATCCCTGTATTCTTCCCTTATAAGGCCAATTATTGAGTACAGTGCCCTCTTGGGCATGTACCTTGCAAAGCACATGCAGCAGCTGGAGAGACCACAGAGGTTCCTCACTAGGAGAATCTAGGGCCTCAATCATCTACCCTACACAGATAGGCTAAAAGCCCTGTCCCTCTACTCAGTTTCATATAGACTCCTCACAGGTAACCTCTGTCTGGCATACAAAGCAATCTCAGACCCCGCCTTGATGGGACTGCTGCATATCCACAAGTCAAGCTCCACTCGAGTAACCCATATGCGTGACCTCAACCTGGTCTGTGATATCAAAAGAACTTGTTGGAGGGACAGATTTCTGTCCCAGAGACTCCCCCATTTTTGTGGAATAGACTCCCTCTCCACATCAAGCAAAGTCCCTCATTATCCCTTTTTAACCGCAACCTGGATAACTAGATGGAAAACAGAAAATACACCCCTGGGACTCCACCTGTGTCCCTGCTGGACAGGGACTTTGGGTGCTGACTTGTCTAAACATGTGCTAAACTCTTTGGCTAGGCTTATAAGGGCCTCAGGGTCAATAGCCTAGTAACTTACTATGATCCTATGATCCTTACTTTCACTTTATAACTTTCACTCCATATAATTTCTAATTCCTAGCAGAGAAAGATGTAAACTGCTTCTATATAACATGATTACATCTACTGTGACACGTTTGGGTGATAAGATCAATCTTTAAAACTTCAGAAAGTTCTTCTGCAACCAGGAGCCCATATTGAAATACTGCTTACTCTGAAGAAATTTCAAGTGATGAACTCTTGCTGCATTCTGAACAAAATGTCAATATATCAATAAACTATTGCAGCACATCTGTTTTCATCTCAGCATATTCTAAGAAAGATTTTTAATGTCACTAGGAAAATATTGCCAAAACAATATGACATTCTACAGATCATGTACGTGATCTTGTAGAAATTCTCTGTACCACATATTATACACTGCTTTAATTTAATTCTTTTAAGGATTTGGCAAACAAAAGAGCTCTTATAGTGGCAGTGACTATTGTGGTGATGGTGCTGGTGGAGACACAAAGCAATTCTGTTGCCACAAGCAGTTTCTAGTTTTTCAAACCACTGTTAACTCTTTGCTTTCAGTTACCTCTGTCTGCAAATAATACCTAAATAAACTAGTATATTGTTCAGACATGCTTTTCTCCCCTACTGCTTTATGCATTTATGATTTTCTAGTTGCTCTCAAGCCTAAATGCATCTGTTCACTCTAGCATTTGCCAAAAGTCTTCATATGTTTGTGTCATTATTTCAATATCTCTGTCTTCTTTACCACAACTTAGTGTCAGAACCATAAATTACACTAAAATCATCATGCATATATCATTTACAGCATATAAAAATAACAAAATAATATATAATCGTTTTATTAAATAAAAGGGTGGGTTTATTATAGACTTTCCACAGGAGATATAAATATAAAAATGCATCAGAAAACTGTAGAACAATTTTATGGAAGTGTTAGATGGAGATTTGCCAAATTCATGTTTGGTTGTAGCAGGAAGTATGATCTCCTTGGGAAGCAGAAAAGTCTTGAAGTTGGGGAGAATGCTTGTGAAATAAGACATCTACTAGACAAACAGTTTCCCCATCATCAGTACTGCTACAACCAAACATGAATTCAGCAAATCTTCATCTAACACTTCCATAAAATTGTTCGACAGTTTTCTGATGCATTTTTATATTTATATCTCCTGCGGAAAGTCTATAATAAATCCACCCTTTTATAAAATAAATGAATTTCAATTTGTTGACATTAAGAAACAGACAGTAAGTTAATGAGACAGTCTTCAATCAAAAAAAAATCAAAAATAAAAAGAAATCCACTTTCAGATAGACGTTTTACTTAAAATGAGTTAAATAATGTCCAAAGAATCCCTGCCATAGGATTAGTGGCAAGAACTGTATAGAGTTAATGCGCTCTGTACATAGAGACATAGAAAGCAGCCAGCTAGACAGAAAGTCAAGCTATAACTAAGCCAGCTCTTAGATCAAGAAAACATTGACAGGTACTACCTAGACAGACAGCTGGTCCAGGCTGTGTGCAACATGTGTGCCCCACACATATTGATGAGGATATTGTGAAGCAATCCCATCCATCTCGAAACAAAAGTGTGTCTGAGCCTTGGTTTACTTGTATCTGGGATATCCCAATGACTGATGGGAGATGGTGTAGGAGTGTCACAGACAATTGCTAGTTATATCCTTGCACAATTCCTGGCAGCAATGCGCACAGAGGAAGATGAATACATACACTTTCCATCCACCCCCATGGAGCACTGTTATGCAACAATTAAGGCCCCTGTGCATCCAGAAGCAGACAGATATATCAGTAGGAAGAGGTGGCCATCCCTAAACTGTCAGATTGTGTGTGCAGCAGATGGCAGCATAACAAACATCATGGTGACACACCCTGGAAGTGTCTATCATGCTGCCATATGGAGGGAAAGTGGTCTGAAGGCTGCATTTCAGTAAGGTGAAATACCCGAGAGACTACTACTGGGTAAGTACAGGGACAGAGTTAGGATGTAAGCTAAGGATACCCCTCCGAACAATATCCATGCTGACAACATGTATGTTTACGCCCCACAACAGGTGACTAAAGTTATCCACTTGAGCTGTGACTAAAGACCTCATACAGAAAACCATCAAACCCTATCGAGAAGGCCTGCAATAGAGTGCACACAACAACATGAACTACTATAGAGCATGTCTTTGGTGCATTGAAAGCTAGATTCAGATATCTAGACACATGCAGAGGTGCACTGAAAAACACACCTGAGAAGGAAGCACAGATGTTTACTGTGTGCGCCATGCTACACAATATGGTAACAACAATGCATGATGGTCTTCTAGCTGTAGGTGTGGGTGAACTACCTCAAGAACTCCAAATGTCTGATGATGATATTCCACGGTTATCAGAGGAGGGGCAGAAAGACACAGGAGCAGAAGAAACAGGTGTGGGTAATAGAACATGAGACCACAAGTGCAGGCCCAGGCAACAAGGCAGTGTCTGACACAGGCACCTTTGAGTCATGACAAGCCACATGTACAGTACACAGATTAAACATTGATGTTCAGGTGTTGCTCGACTATAGCAGCACAAAATGCATCCAGTGATGGTTACCCAGTAGATGTATACACTGAGCATCAGACATAACAACATAATTCTAACATACAACAGTATGAACATATACAAATCTATCTCAATACTGATCATCAACTCATGTACACATATGCATACAGACTCATAGTGGTGTATGTGTGTATGGTAGACAACAAGGGACATACCTCTGTGAAAACCATTCCTAATTGTCCACTATCAAAAGATGCAAACAGGAAAACAACTCAGAACATAATGCAGGACTGTTGTCAGTATCACAAGCAGCATAAATCTATGTAAAATATGGATAAAGTGCAAAGTAATAAATGGATTCACCTATAGTTAGTAAAAATGTCAGACTCCTGTGGCATCAGACTTCACAACCACCACAGACAGACGACTTTGACAGTGGCCTGCACAGCAATCATCTTCACCATGGAGTGAGACTGTCACTACAGGATATAGTGGATCAACTGTCATTGCTACTCTAAGGTAGTCGAGGACATCAACACTGAAAGCTCACACTGTGGTCCTGTCTGCCGCTATCACATATGGAAACACTTGACTCAGGCTGCTCCACAGAGAAAACTGATGGACTGACACCAGCATGCGGAGTCACTGTGAGAAGGAAAATGACTGTGAATTGACTGGTTCTGATTGCTGGGCCCACATCAGATGGCTGACTAGTAGAAGCATGCACATGCTGCAGCATAGACATCGATGCCCAATGGACAAGGGTTGGTCTGCTGAGATGAGGCGTACCACTCCCATGTGGCCCTTGGCTAAGCACAGTCAGGGCATGCAGAACCCTATTCATACTATGGCACTGCTGTAGTACAGCTGTAACCAGGGATTCAATGTACAATGCCACAGATAACATGCTTTCATTCTGTGCAGCCAATGCCACCATGACTTCACTGTGTCTGCGCTCCTGTCCTTCATACAGCATACTCAGTTGGTGTACAACACAATCCATGGCACAGGCAAGTGCATAAATTTTAGATCCATGACATCACTGGGAACTTTCATTTGCCTGCAGAAGTCGGCAAATACCTCCTGACATATGCCCATTCACACCAACTACACACCTACATCTACTGCAATGGGCAGTATTGAGGTGTTGTGAAGAAGTGTCAACATTACCAGCAGAAAACAAACAAAAAGAGCTTTGTGTTTTCTATTAAATTATTTATTCAGATGGTTGGACCTTTTTTTTTTTTTTTTTCTATTTTGGAGTGCCTTCTGGGTCCACTTAGCTGCTCTACTACCTTTTTCTTGTGGAACATCGCCAGCCGACTCAACATGGGGCTATGGTCCACAGGCCTCATCTTGTCCACCATATAATGCCCCCTGATTGTCAGAATGGCTGGACAAGATTTCCTCCACATTAGATGGTACAGCTTCCCGCCATTTGGGCCAGCCTGTATCACCAAATCTGTGTTCTGCTGCCAAGGGCCATGCTACAATACTGAGACGCATCAAATCCCAGATTAGGATCAGTGGATGGGCTAATAGAAGATAAAGGCAGCAGATGTATTAAAGAAGAGACAGATGATGCAGGTCAGGAAAATATTCATATATCATATACTAGATATCATTAATGACATATGCCATATATTTCTCACTCCAATGCTACAGTTAATAATAACTTATCAGGAGGTCTTCTACATGCATGGTCCATGGAACCTATATAACAGGGAGTTGACAATTATGTTACATATTCAGCATACATGATATATGTGAGGAATACAAGCATAACACACACACCTGACATGCCCTCATGGAACGTCTACACCAGAGGTGAGGGATGAAGTGCAACTGTTGTAGGGGAAACAAAAGCATAAACACAGCATTCTTAATCACATACTTGCCAACATGTATCATATCAACAGAGGTAAAACACACAGTCGGTAATACATACACATACCAGTTGTTTGTGGCTGAGATGCTGATGGTGGCTCTCCTATACAGAGGTAGAATGACACAGTATTAATGGAGGATAACAATAGAGGAAACTGCAAAGCATGAAAGAAAGGTAATAGCATACCAGTAACACCCTACAATGAGGTAAGTTTGCCTGTTGAAATCTGGATCCACCAGTGGGAAAGTACAGACAAAGCAATCACAGTCATGCATGTAGGCACCGGCCTAGTAACATGATGACATATACAACACAGTAACAGGATATGGTGATACTCACGTGATGTATGGAGCACCTGTTGGCCAGATGTCCCTGTGTAGAAAAACATCAACATTAATTCCATATGAAGCAGGTTTGCTATACATTGCTACAGTCTATTAACATGTTAGTGAACCATACCAGGTCTATCTGTAGGTGCACCTGCACAGCTCATGCCCCAAGATGTAGCTGTATTTTGCAATGTGAGGGAAATAGTAATATGACAGTATACAGCACTGGCTGAATCACCTAGATACATATTTTACACCATCAAGTGTTTAGCCCACCATGGCATGCAATCTGTGATCTGTGTTCTCCTATCATGAGAATACTGCACACCACAGTAGATGCCCAAAGCAGTTGATTTATACAACTCTTCCCTCTATAGGGCACCATGTAGAATCTGTGCTGCTGCCCACAGCTCCATTCTTTGTTGAGTTTGAGATGGAAACACTCAGCATTTTTGGAAGTTGGAGGAACACCTCAAACATACACAAGAAGAACATGCAAACTCCAAACAGATATTGACTGGAGTCAGGACTGAGCTTTGTATCTTGTGTATGGGAGACAAAAAAAAACCTTAATCATTAGACCAATTGGTCTGCAGTTAATGTAACATTACAGGCAGACTCTGACTAAGAACTTCAGCAAAGGACAGGGGAATGGAATTCATAACTAAAGGAACATGGGATGAAACTGAGTACAAATAAGGCAGTTGTAATGGCAGCAAATGGTAGAGTTAAGAAGAAGCTGAAAATTGAGATAGAATGGAAAACAGAGAAACAGGTTAATAGCATCAGGCATCTGGTGGGGTGGTTGAGGAGAAGTAAAGTCTGAATGAGGAGTTCAAAGCTAGAATCAGAGGAGCTGCAGCTAACTGGCACAGAGTTTCTGGTATAGTATATGACAGAAGAATGCCAAAGGAGCTGAAAAGTAAGGTGTACAAAATAGTGGTGTAACCAGTACTACTGTATGCTACAGAAACCTGAGAAGTAAAGGCAGAGCAGTTGAAGAAGCTAGTGGTGATTGAATTAAAGTGTTTGAGACAGGTGGCAGGGAGCTGTATGACAGATGAGGAAATAAGGACATGGGAGCAGAAGCTAAAGTAGCTCAAATTGCAGAAAAGGTCAAAGAGAACAAACTATTGCAGAAGACAATTTGGTGAAGATGATTTTGGACAGACAGGAAGAAGACAAGAGGAAACAAGGGCAACAAGCCAAGCATCAAAGAGGTAGATGGACTGAGTGAGAGAAGACCTGCAACATTCAGATATGAGTGTTGAAGAAGGCAGGAAATTGGCATTGAATAGAGAGAGATGGCAACAATTGACACTACACCCCCGACCCCATGTAGAAAATCAGAAAATAAGGGTTGATGATGATTAGTATACAACACTGAAATGACAGAAGGCTGAGGCAATAATGGGTAATGGTCACAGTAACAGTATATGGAGACACTCACCTGTCATGTTCTGCTGTTGTGCAGAAGTGATACAATTCTGCTGCTACAACACAAAAATGACAGTACATGAATATGTATGTAACAGCAGTATGTACTGAGTTACACTATATGCATCATTATGATGCAAGTAATCCCAAATGCACACTAACTGTAGACAAAACACTGAAAGGTTCACAGCAGCAAAGAACTCTAATGGTAAAATCCAATAAAAATTGAGCGATTTTGTCTGTTCAATGTCACAGACTTCTTCAGAATAACATTACAGGTACAAGATACTCGTCTTAAATACTAAAAATAAACTCCTCCATTCCAATCAATTAACCATGTGACAGTAAAACTTTATAGTTGGACCAAATAAAGATGTGTGGAAAAAACATTTCTTAACTAAAACATAAGTACATAAGTATGTAAATATTGACAACCACTTGTTTGTGCGTACCTTTGGGTTTGATGTTGGTAACCCTTTGAAAAACAACTGCCTGAACTAGACAAATAAGCCTGTTTGAGTTACTGCATGAACATAGCTTTCAATCTTAATGCACTATTGATGGAAATTACATCATTAAGTCCTGGAAAAACTGATGTGTGGCATCTAAGCTGCCATCTCATTTTCTTGCATTCAAGGAAAGTATCTGAAGGTCCACCCGTGGGACCCAGGTCAGCATTGTCAATAATACAAAATTTGAAGTTATGTGTTTCATTTTCTTTTATATGTTTCCATAGAGCATTTACATACTTATGTTTTTAGTTAAGAAATGTTTTTTCCACACAGCTTTATGTATTACTTGGTCCAACTATAAGGTTTTACTGTCACATGGTTAATCGATTGGAATGGGAGGGGTTTATTTTTAGTATTTAAAACAAGTATCTTGTACCTGTGACGTTATTCTGAAGAAGTCTTTGACACTGGAAAGATGAAAGCCCTCAATTTTTATTGGATTTTATCATTAAAGTTCTTTGCTGCTGTGAACTGTTTCAGCGTGTTGTCATTATGATGCAAAGTAACACATATATGTGCTGCCTGGAGCACCTGCCACTATCCCACACTGGGTATGCAGCACTCTCTGCTCACAGTATGCAGTTATGCAAGAAACTGTGTGATCTCATTGGGGATGTCAATGGTGGACCACCACAGGTGACTTCCCTTGACCTCTCATACCAGTGTACGCTGTTAGCTTCACAAAGGATCATATCAGAGCAATGGGCCTCAAGGGATCTATTGTGACCTCCCACAACATTAATCATGTGTGTGAGGTCAGTCCAGACTTCATTCCTCCTTACTGTGTTTCCTGCCTATCCAAGGAGTCTCTGTCCATGTTAGTGGAGATCATCTATTATAATTTCATTTTCCTGTGGGGAACAAAATTGTTGCCCCTAGGTCTGCTTGCCATCTAAAAGGCAGTTATATGCACATGGTCAGATTGATGTGGGGGCCCACATATAAAGATGATTGTGTGGCCACTTCATGCCAATTTAAACTCTCTGCAGTCTTGTGCACTGCCAAAATCTAGGAAATAGTCCCTGTGCCATGTAGTAGTGTGGCAAATAAAACAGGATATGATATGAAAACAATGCATGAATACATAGCACTTGGAACAACATAAGTTGAATACATAGCACTTGGAACAACATAGGTTGTGATATTTGTAGAGGCTGTCTGTGAAATTTGAACCACCTACAGTAGATATCACAGTAGTGGAGGTCCAAAAACAACTGCATTGTGCCACATGAGCCAAAGACTCCACATGCAGTTTATATTAACATAGCACACATAACACATTTGTAAAAAAAATTGTGATAGCTGTAGCTGTAATACAATTTAAGCCTAAACAGACAACCTCTGTAAAAGAAGCAGTCATATTAAGATGAACTGTTATACATGGTGAGCTTGTATCAACACAATCAATAATGAGCAGTGAATGCCATCCACATTAGCAGAGAGTATATGAAAATAATCAATTGAACAACTTACAAAAAGTGTCAGAAAGCCACCGGATCGATAAGCAGACATCACAAGGTACATTATCATCACAGATAAACATAGACCTTTTCTTACTGAGTTCTAGTGCATGTTTTAATAAGCATCAATAAGAGCATATCCATAACAGCACTACAATGCATACTGCATAGCAACATATTGATAATGTCAGACTATGTAGGCTTCTGTACATATGCCACAGAGCATATTGAGTCATCAGCAATATATACAGAAAATGCACAAGTATGTCCTTGTGTACTGTTGTACTGTTTAAATTTGTCTGTACAACTGCATATGAAAAAGTATTGCTTTAGTGATGCAGACATACCCACTTATATTTAAACAGTTCAATCCCACACCCATCCCGTAAGTCACATAAATTTTTTATATTGCGCACAATTTTCCATAAATACATCAATCTGAGCATATGCGCATACATTTCTAGGTAGTAATGATAACATAAATCGAGAAACATATCTCAATACAGCATTGCTAGCAGGTGCACAATTACCTTTCTAGTGACCTATGAGTCAGGTATACCAGAAAGTAATACCGGTTAGGCACATACAGCTTTTAAGTCACATTTGCTCCATATTTAATTAATGAGGTTCATTAAAATTCAAGATTTTGAAATTCCATTTGTGCACATCCACATAAGTTTTCGAAATATGGGGCATTAGCCAATATCTCGGCATAACAAGAAGGTAGTCTGTGCAAATACCCAATAGGTATCATTAAACAGGACCATATGTAGCACATACCTGTTATCTTCCAATGACCTGATAACATGCCATACGTGCCACTTTTAAATTGTAATATTGATATATTTACAGACCAAACCATTGCTACCTGTGGACTGAGTGGGACCTCAGTGAGCAATTTAATGAAGTGTGATATATCAATATTCACAAAATTATCATTGAGATGGCTACTTCCAGGAGGCCTCAACATATCCAGGCACCCAATTGGACCAAGAAAGAGACCACCGAGATGTTGACTGTGTACACTGTAGTTTAGCATCGCATGACAGCCAGACCATGCAACTTTGTGATGATCGGTATATGGAACCAGATTGTGACGATGCATCAATGACATACAAGAATCTACTGGACTGGAGTGTAGTTTCCCCACCACAATGCTAAGCTACATCAGGGAGATGCAGGGTAACATTATCGAAGGGTTACAGTGGTGCAGAGACAGCCAGTGGATGCCATCAGTAAGTGTCACAATCCTGCGTGTACCTGAATATTCCAAAGGAATTCAGAGATGTTGCTGTGTCCCGGGTATCACATGCATTCCTTTTAAAATGCTTATGTAGCTGTTCTGACAGTTAGCTCATCTGAATCATTAAGAAGGCAAGATGATTGCTCTTCCTGTAATTATGGGTTCGATTCCCATGCATTTATTTGTTTAATATTGTTTATCATGTACATACTAATGAGCATTTTAAAAGACATTCCCCGGGATTCAGTAAGATTCCGTGCAGGAATAGCTTATTCCTGCATGGAAATGTCCATTTAAGAGCAGCATGGCAGCGAGCCATGCATAGTAATTAAGGCGGGCTGACTCTGCTCCTAAGTGGATATGGAGCATGGACAAGTGCAGGGGGTGTGTCTGAGAGCAGAGATCTCACAATACACATGCCCCTGCACTCAGGAAGTGCCACCCAGCAATAATAATGAGCAAGAATGCTCATAGGAGGCTGCATACCTCCCAACTGTACAAATCATCACAGACTATCTACATGTCACGGCCATACAGCACCCCAATTGTCCTGGCAAATCACTGGGATGATCTCAGGATTGAAGTCAGCAAATACTGCACACATTTTAGTGTCCAACCTCAAATCCATGATAAAATACATATTAGAACAAATCCTGTTATCCTAGTAACTGTCCCAAGTTTATAAGAGCAATAATTAAAATATGTCTGTAGTTGTACCACAATTAGGTTCATAGGTTCATAGGTAGCTACTAGGCTATCTGCCCAAGGGCATTTATAAGCCTAGCCAGACTGTGTCAGCTTTCGCCACCCCATTGATTAATTAACTGATCCTCTGTCAAGCATAGCCAATGAAATGATCCCAGGAGTGTATTTTCTGTTACCCATCCACTCGTCAAGGTTTCTCTTGAAAAGTGTTAGTGAGGGGCTCTGCCCAATGTAGTTTGGAATTTTGTTCCAAGGCATGGGGAGTCTCTGTGACAGGAATCTATCCCTCCAGCATGTTCTATTTATTGTTGTGGCAAGGTTTAGCTCACTAGAGCGAGTGGCTCGCAGTGACTTGGATTTTTTTAGGTGGAGCATGTCCATCAATTCTGAGTTGGACATGGCTTTGTAAATCAGGCAGAGATCACCTCTGAGTAAACGATATGCCACTGAGTACAGCCGGAGGTTTTAAGTCTGGCTGCATAGGACATATGTTTGAGGCCTCTTGGTGAGGTACTTTTGTGGTCTTTCCAGCTGTTGGAAGTGTCTTGTGAGGTACATCCCAAATGGGGCATTGTAATCTATGATGGGGTCTGATGGGTGACGAGTAGAGGGGCACTATAACCTCTTTATTTCTAGATGCAAACAATTTAGTAATTAGATGAACCACATCGAAGGATTTCCTAACTACTTTGGCTATATGATTGTCAAAGGTTTGACTACTATCTACCTGGGTTCCCAGATCTCTTATTACCTCTTCTGTATTAAGGGGGCTGCCACCTATGTGGTAATTTGTGGGTGTTTTGTTTTTCCCAAATGGGATGACTATGCATTTTTTTGCATTTAGCTTGAGGCCATGACTTTGACAGCAGGTGTCCGTCTCAGTAAGGCCCTATTGGAGGATGTCTATGTCAGCCGGAGAGTCAATTATGGCTCCCAGTTTGCAGTCATCGGTGAACTTGGTTAGCCATAGTCCTCCTGTGTTTGCCTGTACTTCTGAGAAGTATATGCCAAACAGTAGGGGTCCCAGGACTGAGCCTTGTGGGACACCACTTGTGACTGGTTTAGAGTCGGACCTGGAGCCCACTATTCTTACCGTGTGAGTTCTGTCTGTAAGCCAGTTGGCAACCCATCTTGTGACGTAGGGGTTTATGTTCAGGCTGGTGAGTTTTTCTGTAATACCCGAGTGGGGAATGGTGTTGAAAGACTTGGTGAGGTCAAGGTAGGCTGTGTGAACCACCTTTCCCTCATCTATGGCCTTAGTGACTGTCGTGAAGAAGTCAACCAGGTTTAGTAGGCATGATCTTCCCTTAACAAAGCTGAACTGGGTCAGGACAAATGTTTGGAGGTTCCCAATATCTTTGTTAATGAGTTCCATGATGATGCACTCCATAGCCTTGCAGAACAGGCTAGTCAGGCTTATGGGGCACTAGTTACCAGGGTCAGTTGTGGTCCCTCCTTTGTGGAGAGGAATAACTGTTGCTGTGCGCCATTCTATGGACACATAGCCTGTGGAGAGGCTGAGGATGAACAGTCTGTTTAGGTGGAGGGTTAGTTCGTTCTTTAGTTTGTGCAAGATGCAGCCTGGGACACCATCTGGCCCCATTGATGCTGTGTTTCTGGCTTTTGAAAGGGCTGTTTTCACCTGTGCGTCTGTGATTTCCGAGACACTACACTTTTTCGGTATTGTTGTGGGCCCTTTTGAGGGTGAGTGGGGGGTGAAGTTTGCACTGAATCTCTCTGCCAGGATGTTAGTAATATCAGTAGGTTTAGTATATTTTGTGCTATTGTGCACTAGTTCAGTGCATATCTGTGAGTTGCCACTTAGATTCTTAACATAGCTAAAGAAGGCTTTGTTGTTATCTTTTGAATCCTTAGCTATTTTTCCTTTGAAGTTAGCCTTGGATGATTTTTTGAGGGACCTTAGTTTCTTACTGATACTGATCAGGGAATGTCTTTCCTTCTTGGAATTTGCTTTTTTTCTGAACTAGTTTCCTCCTTCTATTGTATAGCCTGTTTATGGCAGGGGTCCACCAAACTGGTTTCCTTCTCTTAGGGGAGTAAGTCTTGGTTTTGCTAGGGATGGCACAATCCATGCATCCTTGTAGGTGCTCATAGAGTGCATTTGTAAAGGTTTCTGCATCTTGGACAGCATTATCCTTTAGCGTGGGGGCTGTGAAACTTACCACCTCTGTCTTAAGTAAGGTGAAGTTTGCTTTAGAAAAGTTTTTTTACTATGGTTTCCTTATTTGGGGGTGGTGGTTGGGTGTGGACATCCAGTGTGATTAGTTTATGGTCCGATCTAACCAGTGACGGGTTGACCTATGGTGTGGAACACCTGTCGCCCATGTTGGTGATGACCAGGTCCAATATGTTTTTACCTCTGGTAGGAGAGTTTACCAGCTCTTCCAGGGCATTTGAGTTGATGAATTCCAGGAAGAGCTGGGCCTGGGAGTTTGTACTCGAGTAGTTTTCCCAGTTAATGGTAGGGTAATTGAAATCACCCAATATCAGGGTGTTTGGTAGGGCCTTCATGTTTTCCAGTGTCTCCAGAAAGGTGGAGTGGTGGTCCTGGGTCATGGAGGGTGATCTGAGGCAGGCCACAATTTGCATTGCACATTTGCCCGATGTTAGTTGCACATGGATGATCTCAGAGGTATCATGCTGCGCCACTAACCTGGAGGTGTAGGTATCCTTGATGAATATAGATACACCCCCTCCTTTTGTGTTTCAGTCCATGTTCTGTGGCCGAAACGTGTGGAATGAGTTGTAGCCTGGTAGTGCTGGGGTGCTCTCTGGAACCTTGAACCAGGTTTCAGTTACTGCACAGATGTCAACGTTCTCCATACTGAGGAGTGCTTCGAGCACATGCATTTTGAGATTTAAACTCCTGGAGTTCAGTAGCATAACCCTCCATTTTTTGTTAATTGTGCTGTTTACAGAGGTATGTTTGACTTTTGATCCTTGCCTAAAAAAGGCACTATGGGGGCAGCAAGAGCCTTGGTCAGTATTCGAAAGCCTAGGGGTGATACGTGCAAGCCATCTCTTGTGAAGCAACATGGCTTGTTGAGCATGTCGTCCCAGGCTGACAGGCATTGGATCCCCTTTGAATGACATCAGAAGCTTAGCCAATTGCTGAAATTGATCATTTTTTCTTTATACTGAGGTATCATTCTTGGTGAGAGCAAGATGCTACTCAGGGTCATACCAGCCTGGACTACATGATCAGAGAGCTCTTCCATGTCTCTTTTCATGTAGTCCAGGGAGGTACATCTCAGGTCATTCACACCAACATGAACAATGACAGAGTCATATTTGTACTTGTTCTGGAGTGACCTGAGTGCTTGTGTTATGTGGCAGATTCTGGCTCCCGACAGGCAACTAACAGTAACTTTCTGCTTGTCCAGCCTAGTGAGTGGAACGTCAGTGTGCCTGACTATAGAGTCACCTATTGCTAGTGTGTTAGGTATGTTATTTTGCCTTAAGGGCTGTGATTGTGTGGCACACTGATTTTGTGTTTTATGTGTTGTCTGGTTTATGACGGGAGGTGCAGGTTGTTTGGGTGTCTGCTTTGGAGGTCTCTGATGCTTTTTCAGGTTTTTATTTAGAGCCTCCGAGTATGATTTTGTGTATTCATGTTTATTTTTAATTTAATTAAAAAATGAATAGAATATTTTAACTCTAATTTAATTTTTAGTGTTGTTTTAGTAGGTCTATGTGTGGCTGGAGGTGTGGTGCAAGTGTTAACCTTCTCCTCTTGACTGTCTGTTCCAGTCTTGGGAAAAGACAGCTTAGCCTCCAGTTTAGCTGTATAATTGCATCTCTTGCATATGTTAGTGTTTTGCGGTAGGAGGAGAGGGTTGTCTGTGTACATGAGGAGGTTGTAACATTGCCTCAGGATACACAGATTCACCAGCTGGACTGGAGAGTACACCTGAAATTGCCCTTTGGTCATGCCTGAATAGTAGGGTGAGCTGCTTAGTCACTTGGATTGTGAGGGGTGAATAAAGAACCTTGCCCTGCTGGGCAATCAAGTATCAGTGTATATTAGTGCTTGCTATTAGGTCTGAGCATGTGTTGGGCTGTAGGATGCTTTGTGAGTGCTTAGGTTGAGAGTTAGACTAGTTTCAAGGGAAAAACTGAAGAGGAGACTAAGTGGATCCGGGAATAATTTAAACATAGCTAACCGGTGCTGCCCGGCGCACAAAACCATGCAAACATGGCTTTTATAGTAGGGAAATGAAAGAAATAGAAATTAGCCCAAAATGGCCAGTAAAGTACTAACTTCTGGGCTGGAACCACTCCTCCAGGGACTCAAAGCTCCCTTCTCTCACAGGTGAACAGAGAAACTTCCTTCTAGCCAAGTAAGCTATGGACAACTCAGAAACTAGTATCACAGCCCTGAATTCAACACTAGCCTGAAAATTGGACTATACTAGCTTAGAAAGGTGGGAAAGAAGGAATTGTTTGTTTTTTTTTTGCTGTTTTTTTTTTAAACTATAAGGTAAAAACGGTAAAAAATACACTTAAAACAGCTTTAAATGACTACAAACAATCAGAAAAGGCTATCACACTTTAGTGTGTAGCCTACAACAGTTAAACAAATTATTTAAACAAAAAACGACTTTTTAAAAGTGCAGGCAGTCAAATAAGTGCAATATGTAAAAAAAACAAGCTTTTAAATCACAGTAAATGCTGGAAAATCTGTGTTTAGGTGGAAAACAGTTAAGTACAGCAAGAAAGTACAGAAAACTGATACTTAATCACTCTAAAGTCTCTCTTCTAAGCTAGAAGGCTTTTATCATTTTAAGGCTTTCTAGTGCTACCCAGTAGGTTAGTTACAGGAAAGATGGGAAACAAGCGCAGATGTGGTCCTTTAAACCAGAAAGTTGAAAGAGACGGACAAACTGTCCAAATGGTCAATAAACTACAATTTCTGGGCCAAGAACCACTCCTCTCATGGTAGACAAGCTACCTAGTGCCTACCACTCCCACTGATAAGCTAGAAGGCTTTCCTCCAACACAGAAGGCTTGCGAGGCTCAGAAGCTTACCAACAGTCCTGGATACAGCAGCTCTGTATCTGGACTAGGCTAGTTACAGGAAAGGTGGGAAATAAGCAGAAGTGCGGCTTGTAAACCAGAAAGTTGAAAGATATGGAAAAAAAACTGCACAAATAGCCAATAGCTACAATTTCTGGGCCAGGGGCCAATCCTCTTGCGGTAGATAGGGTAACTGATGCTTACCACTCCCACTGATCTGCTAGAAGGCTTCCCACCAACACAGAAAAGCTTGGGGGCCTCAGAAGGTTGCAAAGATTCCTGGATACAGCAAATCTGTACCTGGACTACACTAGTTACAGGAAAGGCTGGGACCAAATGCAAAATGGGCTTTTAAACCAGAAAGTAGAAAGAGATGGAAAAACTGCCCAAACGGCCAATGAACTACAATTTCTGGGCCAAAACCCACTCTTCCCGTGGTAGGTAGGCTACCTAGTGCTTACCACTCCCACTGATAAGCTAGAAGGCTTCCCCCCAACACAGAAAGGCTTGGAGGGATCAGAAGCTTACCAACAGTCCTGGATACAGCAAGTCTGTATCTGGACCTAGACTAGTTACAGGAAAGGCAGGAAACAAGCTTAGAATTTATTTTTTATTTTTATTTTTTTACAGAAAAGCAGCTAAAACAGCAGTAAATACAATTCAAATTGAAGTGCAGGCCAGCACATCCACGTGAGTAGCAACACTATGGCAAATACAGTTCAAATAAATGCAATTAAATTAACAAATGACTAAAAAACAAGTGCAAAAGGCAGTAAATTAGAAGGCTACTAACACCAGTAATAAGTGCAGAGTAAGAGTGACTGAACAGAGAACAGCACGCAGAACAGCAACTAAGACAGTTACAGTAAGAGCACCTGAATAAAAAAAAAAAAAAAAATATATATATATATATATATATATATATATATATATATATATATATATATATATATATATATATTTTTTTTTTAATTATTTATTTTGTTTTATTTTATTTTATTTTTTTTGAGGGAGGGAACAAAGCAGGATTAAGAGACTACAGGGGCTGTCCTTCCCAAATGCTTCTTTTAGGAGTGCCTGAAATCAGAATATAATCTCACTGCACTCAGTTGAGTGAGCAAATGAGATGGGCCCAGAAGGAGTATCCAAATAAAAATCTACAAGAGGCGTGGGCAATTTCAAAGCCACCAATATTAACACCAAAACAAGAACAGGGAAGGTGGGTGGGGAACTTACTACAGAGAGACAGCACAACTTCAGTTGAGCTAATATTCAGTGAGAAACACAAATAAATAAATTAAATACAGTACTATACAAAAAAGAGCAGATAAAATTTGTCAAGCTTTGCCCAGATAGTGTGCCTGAAGAGGTTGAGAGTTATAAGTGGTTGCTAGGATGTCTGCCAAATGTGCAGATGTACGCAGGAATCCACAACAATAAGTGAAACATGTCCCTTCCAAGAGAAAATAGCAGTAGAAAACTTTTTTTATCAAACAAATTAAATTTAATCATAGGTGCACAGGTTTGCCCATTGCTTAGCTATGCATACTGTAGATTAAATGGCACAAGAAGGTAACTAGCAAGATACATGCAATTGAAGCAGTACTGCAATAGTGTAGTGGTCAGAGCATTCGCTTTGCGAGCAGTCATTCCCAGTTTGATTCTCACTTTAGTAAATTCCATTTTCCATGTGAAATCACTTTATGAACACTTTTTTTGCTGTATAACCTACTAAATAACATATATTTGTGAACTGGAGTACTGCATTAAATGCAGATGTGAGGTGTTATTGTAATAATGCGATAAAATCCACAGATAAACACAAGTGCCCCATACAGTATATGTACACATGAATCAGGGTTACGAATTGAAGGTATAATGTGTAATGAATGATAAATCCATAGAGTGTCCAAATCCACCACTTTCTCAAGAGCCATGTTATATTTCTGTCTAAATTAGTGTGGAGGTAAGCGGGAATAAGCACTTTTAAGCAGTAATAAGCAGGTTTAAGCCCGTTTGTGTGGGAGTAAGCAATGTGCACACTGGTTAAGTAATATTGAAGCTAACTCTCTGTACACATATTTAACCAGAAGTTAGCATTGCTTACTATCATGCAAACCTATGCAAACCCGCTTACAACTGCTGAAAAGTGCCTTAATCACTCTGTATCCAACAGCTGCTATTCTGCCTAGCAACAAAATAAACAGCTCTTGAACCCAAGACCCTGTACACTATTGTCACAGTAGTTAACTAGTAAGCCATCACAGCAGTACATATGACTGAGGCATTCCCAAACAGATCCTCACTATAGCAAAATCAAAATTCACATGTGAAAGGAATCTATATACAGTTTTATGCTGTATAACCTACTACATAACATAAATATGTGATCTGGAGTACTGCATTAAGTCAAGATTTGAGGTGTCATTGTAATAAAGTGTTGAAATCCTCCAATAAACACAAGGACCCCATACAGTGTACATACACATGAATCATGGATACCAAACAAATATATAACATGTAATGAATGATAAATCAATGCCAAACAGCAAGTAGTGTGCACATTTAAAATTAAGCAATGCTAAGCATTGCACACCCCTGCTTACTAGGTGTAAGCAATGTGTAGGCCAGCTAAATTAGTTTGCCCATTGGTATACCCCTTTAAGCAATGCCAGCCTTAGGTAAGCAGGTTTGCCCATAGCTTAGCATTTTCAAAACCATCCAATCATGGCAAAGTGTGGGAAATCGGCCCTATTTAAACCCCACAGGTGGGAATACATCTCATAACTGGTTGCAGCTTCCTCCTGTAGGCACTATGGCTGGTGTGGGTGAAGGATCGTGATTCCAGGTGCAGCGTTGGGGCATCCAGGAGTTCGAAGTCATGGCAGGACTCCTTGCTAAAGACCATAACCAGAGACTGCTGCAGGGTCACCCATCGTCAGGTCCAGGGTCTGGTGCATAGCGAGCTCCGCAGGGAGTTTGGAGAATTGCTACGCCAGCTTGAGGGCCACGTGGTGCATCTAGAGGGTCAGTCCTCCCCTCCT
>NC_056745.1:470266536-470314036 GCF_019279795.1 Protopterus annectens | reverse complement strand
AAACTATGTTGTGGGCTGTCCTGAGCACCTTGAAGTGTCAATGGAAACAATGATAATCACCAATCTTTTCTGTGTTTGCTATCCATCAAGCAAATACATTAGGTGTTGATGGCTGTCATTATGCAGCAAACAAAACACATGAGAACTTTGGGTGCCAGTTATCCCTGAGATTCTTCAAGATGACACAACATGGCTGGAGAAAGAGCAGGTGATGATCCTTTCAGAGCACAGGGTGGTGCGAGGAAAAGTTCAAGATTACAGCCAGAGGCACCTGCAGGAAGGCTGTACTGGTCAAAGTACAAGGCTGAAGGCTGAAATGGTATGGCCAAGGCTGTCACCCATGCTACTAGAATTCCCCCGCATGGCACAAAAGTGCCATCACTATTATAGTTACATGAGACATCAGAATCCTCACCTCTTTGTCGATGGGAGAAAGAAGTTGAAGTGCAGTTGCCATGTCAGTTCTGTAAGTATAATGTATTTTAGTTACACAAATAATCTACTACTGCATACCATCCACAAACTTTAATTATTCCCTTTTTATGTCTCTTGCCCCTGAAAAAATCAAAAGGAATAGGAAGCTGCACAGGAGCAGACTGGAGCACGTAAGAGAGAGCATATACACACTGTCATAAATATATGGCTTTTAATAGTAACAGTAGCAGGCATTAAAAATAATGCATAATTTTCGAACATTAGTGCCACATCTGTCAGTACTAACATAGAACAAAGGTATTAGTATGACTATGCAGTGTTACAAGTGTTTCTTCATGCCTTTTCCTGTGGAGGTGGACAAGTGAGTCTTCATTTTAAATGTCTTTGTTCTCACATTGATGTGAATGTCAGTGGGTTCAGTTCCCACATCCGCATGCACACCATTATGCTCATGAAAAATATTTCATGCATATTTTTCTGTCTAGTAGTATCACTGCACCAGAACACAGTCCAGATATGCGAGATCAACACTGGTTTTCTGGACAATTCACAACATACACTAGGACTGGCTGTCCCTTGCTTATTACCTGTGACTGAAGTATGTCTGTCTGAGCAGCATGTTTTCTTTCTGTATGTACAGTGTATAAATATATATATAAAGGCTTCTGACATATATGATTATTTAATGCTGCTTAACTGTATTACTCATAGCAACAGTTAGAATGCAGTTTTCTTTGTGTTTTTATTTCTCTCCCCTCACACTCCTTGTCACTATCCTATTTATATTTTTGGCTTATTTTTTGTTTCTCTCCATTTGTTTTACTATTATATGCAGCAGCACAGAAATCTCCAAGTTTACCATATGCAAGGCCTGTCAGTCACCTCACAGGTGAGAATAGCAGCACCACCACCACTAACAGATGAAACATCCAGAAGATGTGTCCCAACCTGCCATAGTCATCACCACACCTCCTGCCATACCTGCACCACCTGCATCAGGTAGCCCTGCTCTGGAGCCTGGTACAGTGATACCCACAAGTAGCAGTGTGAGTGAAGGTGACACCTTTGTCACCTGACAGCAACTGGCAGACAATGTCAGGAATATTACTGACAGGAGGTTCAATGCCTGCATCGGCCAAATGGAGACTATGCTCTGGCAACTTGTTGAGCTGTGTTCCTGCCCACCACTGGCTCCACCTTCTGACCCAGAACTCAGTGATGAGAGTACCCAGATGATTGACTGATCTCTTACCTGTCTCAGCTGGCAGAGACTGCATCTGCAAAAACCCAACCCTATCCATCAGGTCTGGTGCTCCCCTCCTTTTTGTGTCCCTGTCAGTTTACCAGTCCTTCCCTCTCCATTGTCTTCCCTTGTTTTGATGTTTCCTTCATTGTTGTGTTCTTGGTCATTGTTATCCCACACCCTGTTAGTCTTGCCTGGCTTTCCCTGCTACCTAACCTACCCCTCTTACCTTTCTCTTACTTCCATCACTTCCTTCCCCAACCTTTTCTTAAAAAGATGAGCACCTCCCCCCCCAAAAAAAAAAAAAAGATTATTCCTCAAACCCTATATCAGTCCTGTTCATTTCTTATTTTCTCACCTTTTGTTCCACCCATTCCTTGCTTCTAACTTTCTTCCTTGTGCTATACTCCCATTTCCAACCATCAGTCTGTTCAAAATATAGATAAAGACACCACACACATGCCAAAAAAGGGCTGATAAAAATATAACAGTGGGTCACAAAGAGCACCCTTGATCCCCATGACCATTGAGAAATGGCACTTCTCATTTTATAGCAAAAATGAAGTCCAATCTATGTGATGCCCTACAGATATTGTCATCAGTCTCACTGAGTGCCATTATGCACCAGTTGTCAAGTATGAAATGGAGTAAAGCTTATTCCTTCATTCTGACTGCTACCATGCTTTGGCTTGTTAATGCCCTTCTTTCTAGACTGCCAATGCACAGAGTCAGGCACTCCAATTCCCTTCATGGTTATATTTTTGCCTCTGTTCTGTCTTTTGTAACATTCCCTTCATAAGTGTTTTCTTGACTCCCTTCAATATGACTTCTGCAATGGCTGAAATTGTTAATGCTGTGTCTAAAAGATTAACACTGAAGGTAGTTCTGAGCTCAGTTCTGTTGATGCCTGTCTTTTGATCAGTAAATACAAGGGTGAGGTGAAGGAGGCAATTGTCCTGGGTGCAAAATATTAGGAGTTGTGACTGAGATCCCTTTTCTGTACCGAATGCTGGTACAAAAAGGCACTTGGGTTCAGTGTTCTTTTGCTCTTCACTTGAAGATCACTGCTGTGGATTGGGTACTACATTGTAGGTAGCCGATCATAGAGCAAACCAAGGACTTTCTCTTCTTTTTGCTCCTCTGCTGAGAGCCAGAAGCATGGATTTGGTGGTGCAAATTAGTAATCTGTAAACTTAATTTTTTTTACTCTTTTGGGGAGAGCTGGGGGACGTGTTTTGTGGTGCATGATTGGCTGGTTTACTGTAGGAATCTCTTCACTTGAAGAGACAGGAAAATGTGTGGATTGGCTGCAAAAGTCCTTAATTTAAAGAGCTGAGGGGGTGGGGCACAAGTTTATTGGCCAGCACAGGGCACCATTTGAGCTAGCTACTACTCTGCTTTTATCTCTGCTTCCAGTCTGTTATTGTTTAACATTCCTGATACTTGTTTCCCTGAGCCTCATAATATGACTTCTGCAATGGCACAACTTGTCATTGCTGTCTTTAACAGACAATTACTGAAGAGTATCCTGGGTTCCAGTCTCATAACTCTTGCCTTTTGATTTCTGCTTCCAGTCCATTCTTATGTAGCATTTCACTGATATGTTTCCCCTGATGCACTCAGCAGGTCTCCTGCAGTATCTCACTTTGTTAATGTTGTGTTTAAGAGAATATCTCTGAACAGGGTGATAGGTTCAAATCTCCTCAGGGTTGATATTTTGTTTTTCAGCATATTTACATACGTACCCTGATAAAATAAAAATGTGATGATGTCAGGAGTGGTGTAGGTCAGTACATCATGTTACTATATACCATCTGTCTTGGCTGAGTTTCACTTTATCAATGTTCAGGCCTTTAAGATGGATATCTGCGTGTATGTGTCATACCCCCTTCTCCATTTGGTCTGAATCCTTGCTATGGTCACCAGCTCCCTTTACAGTCTTCTGCCAAACTCTGTTGTATTCTTTGCCCTATTACCGCCTCTGCACTCACCCCTTAGTAATCACAGCCTTATTTTGGTCCAGAAAACATTTTTCTGCATATCTTTTGCCTTGGGCTACAAAAATAATTCAGCACCTTAATATTATCATCAGAGCACACAGCTTCACGGTGACTACACTAGACATTCTTGCACAATCAGTGTTTACAACAGCTGCTTCTACTTTACTCTGGCCATGGGTTGATCTAACATGTTCTTCCCATGAGTTCCTATTAAGGCCACAATGAGGGGATGTTCATTGTCCTTACTGGTTTGGCTGCCTGCATTCATAATGTGGCTTTGTATTCACAGTGAATGAATAATAGACAGTGCTGACTCGTCTGTAATCACGTACATGGCATTTCTGAATTCCTGGGATTATGTTTGGTGTCTATACTTTAAATTGTATGCTCTGTCATTACTAAGTTATTTTTTGTAATTCTAAGTGGAAATTTGTAGCTGCCACAATTGTCTGGGTCACATCTGAAAATGATCAAGACTAAAGACTAGCCCACCAAGCCATTTATCAAATTAAATAAGTAAATACAAAAATAAGTAAAATAAGTAGTATATATATATATATATATATGTGTGTGTGTGTGTAAAAACGACCAAAAGTAACCACAGTGTCAATTGTAACTAAAAAAGAAAACATCCAAAGCATACACTGTCAGCAGCAGGAATCACTTGCAGTCAGCCAACTCTTCAGTACAAGCTGTTTTTATTCTTCCACATAAAAAACACACAGATTGAGAGCTTTCATCCCCTGAAACTGAGGACTTCATCAGACTCTAATTGCACTCCATAGTGAATTCATTTAAATACTGTTTAAAATAAACAATGTCACCACCCTTCTCACTCATTACGATAATTCCTCCAAATAAAATGTACTAACTATAAAAGGTATAACAAAATGTTATTGTTATTCTAAAAATATATCATGGTTTTGCAGGGGGGCAACCCCCCCTGCACCTCCCCGTGGGGGGCTGCACCTCCCTACCCCCTGCTAACAATATATTCCAACTCTGAGGTCACACTACATTGAGGATATAGATGAATTTCTACAGATCACTGTACTGCGATCTCCGTACAGTTTGTCGAACACATTTATGCGAATGCACTACTGCAGTCACATAAGTGTGTTTGACTTTGCAATACATTTTACATTTTGTGAACGGCAATCTGGCTTTTGAATAATTCTTGCTGTCCAATTGTCGTTTGCAATAATGATAGTAAACTGGCTGACAGACCACGCTGCTTTGCTAGAGATGGTCTTCTGTTGCCTCTTGGCTTTCAGTTACTGGCAAAGGTACTTACATCCACCATAGTGCCTTTTTTAGGCAATGTCATAACAAAAAAATTCCCAACGTAAAAATCCACTAGTGACAAACTCAAGGTTATGCTGCTTAACACTAGGAGTATAAATCAGAAACTGCAATCACTGGAAGCACTTCTTACCTTGGAAGATGCTGATGTCTGTGCAGTCACAAAGCCATGGTTCATGGCTGCAGAGAGCACCCTAGCCATGCAAAGCTACAATGCCTTCCACACATTCAAACCTCAAAACGAGCATGAAAGAATCAAAGGCGGAGGTGTATCCATCTTCATTAAAGCTAAATACACCTCAAGACTGGTAAAACTGTACGACTCTCTAGAGCTACTCCAAGTCCAACTAACTGTAGGTAAAACTCCCTTCCATATCATTACTAGCTATTGGTCCCCCATCATGAACCATGAGAACCACTCTGTCTACCTGGACCTACTTGAGTCACTCAATATACAGCCAGGCAACTTGGTCATGGATGATTTCAACTATAATTCCATCGATTGGGAGTCATATATGAGCACAAACACGCTCACCCTAAGGTTTCTGGACTTTGCTAATACAAATGCTCTGGAACAGATAGCCTGCACCCCCACAAGAGGCTTGAATGTCCTAGACTTAGTACTCCCCAACATTGGGGGTATCTGCACTACCCCTGAGTGTTGCCCTCCCACTCTTTTGAAGTAGCGATCATACCTGACTGCCCAAAGAGCAAAAAGGATGAAATATTTCTCTAAAACAAGCTATAGCCTCCTAAGTGATGGCATAAATAGTTTCAAACCCCCTGCTACCACTGTCAACAATGACTGCTATACAGGGGTGCACACAAATGCCCTGTATAATCACCAATACAAATGTATATACTTGGCTGTACCTGAATGGATCAAAGCAAGGTCCTCACAAAAAAAAAAAAAAAAGAAAAAAGTCAACCTAGTGGACAGCAAGCATAAATAGGTAGCGCAACAAGAGGAAGTAACTCATAGGTTCATAGGTTCATAGGTTCATAGGTAGGTACTAGGCTATTGGCCCAAGGGCCTAAGTAAGCCTAGTCAACAAGGTTCTCTGGCTTACGCCACCCAAGAAAGTTATTTTCCTGTGCCCCTGTCAAGCAGAGCCACAGAAGTGATCCCAGGGCGTATTTCCTATTTCCCATCCACTCATCAAGATTTTTCTTGAAGAGTGCTAATGAGGAACTTTGCTTGACATAGATGGGTAGCTTGTTCCAGAATATGGGAAATCTCTGGGACAGGAATCTATCCCTCCAGCATGTCCTGTTTATTGTGCTGACAAGATTTAGGTCCCTAGAGCATGTAGCTTGGAGGGATTGGGATTTCCTTAGGTGCAGCATGTCCAACAGTTCTGGGTTTGACATAGCTTTATATGTTAGGCAGAGATCACCTCGGAGTAGGTAATATGCTATGGAGTAAAGTTGGAGTTTTTTGAGACGGTCAGTGTAGGGCATCTGTTTGAGGCCAGTAATCCTCTTTGTGAGGTACTTCTGTGGCCTTTCCAGCTGCTGCAGATGTCCTGTGAGGTACATTCCAAAAGGGGCATTGTACTCTATAATGCGTCTAATGAGTGTGGAGTACAGGGGAACAATGACCTCTTTTTTTCCTGGATGAGAACCCTTTTGTGATGAGGTGTTCCACATAAAAGGATTTCCTGACTACTATGGTGATGTGATTATCAAAGGAGAGATTATCATGCCTAAGAACAAGAGAGAACTGAGTCAACAGAGGAAGTAAACCCACCACAGTTTAAACAAGCAAATTAGATATCTTGAAAAGTCTTCTAAAGCCAATTACAAAGCTAAACTAACATCCCTAGCTCAGCATAGTCACAAGGCATTCTTTAGCCATATCAAAAATCTAAAAGGGATGGCCTAGCTTTGTGCCCAAATAACAGTGGATGGCACATCTTGTGCTGACCCTGAGGACATTGTCATCCTACTAACAGACATATTTGGAGAAAACCTTACCCCCCCCATCCCACCAGACATACCCCAAAGCATACCTGTCAGCACTCTTCTACCTAGCATCTCCAAAGAGCAGATCATAACTGCACTCTCCTGGCCAAAAACACAGCCTCTGTGAGACCAGATAATATCCCAGGCTGCCTACTAAATGGTCTAAAATAGGACCTATCAGAACCATTTGGGACCCATGTTCAACCACAGTCAATGCACTGGCTTTGTCCCAGCAGAGGGGAAAACAGCAGCAGTAATTCCCTTGCACAAAGGGGGTCCATCAACCGTCCCTGGGAACTATAGACCCATAAGCCTAACCAACCTTATCTGCAAGGTTATGTAGAGAAACTTCATGGACCTTAACAACAAAGACATAGGTGAACTTCAAACTCTTGACCCGACTCAGTTTGGCTTTGTTAAGAGTAAATCATGCTTATTAAACCTGGTGAACTTCTGAGAGTGTCACCAAAACCCTGGATGAAGGCAACTGGCTCACCGACAGAACATGTTCAGTCAAAGTTGGGGATTCCAACTCTGCCAGCAGACTAGTTACCAGTGGTATACCACAAGGATTTGTGCTAGGTCACCTACTGTTTGTAATTTATTTCTCAGAATTCCAGGGGAAAATAGATGGCCTGTGGCTTACCAAGTTCACCGATGACTAAAATCTGTGTGCAATCATTGAATCCCCAAACAATATTGACATACTACAAAAAAGGCTTACGCAAAGAAATGACTGGTGCCAAAGCCACAGACTTAATCTAAACGCAAAAAAAAAATGCATTATCATCTCTTTCAGCAAAGGGGAAGTCCCTACATATTACAATATTAACAGTACCCTCCTTAGCTCAAACCCTGTGGTGAGAGATTTGGGAACACAGGCTGACAGCAACCTTAACTTTGATCACTATGGGTATACAGTGGTAAAGAAGGCCTTCTATTTTGCACATCTCATAAGTAAGGGCATTGCATCCAGAGCTAAGGATGTTATAACTCCCCTGTGCTCATCGCTCATCAGACCACTAACAAAGTACAATGCTCCTTTCTGTATGTACCTCACCAGATACCTGCAGTGGCTGGAGAGACATCAGAAGTTTCTCAACAAGACCTTCAATACATGACCTACATGCACAGAATGAAGACCCTATCACTGTACTCTGTATCTTATAGGCTGCTGAGAGGCAACTTGTGCCTGGCCTACAGAGCAGTCTCGGACCCTGCCTAATGGAAATGCTGCATATCTGCAAGTCAAATGGGACAAGATTCAGTTGCTCTAGGGTTCTTAACTTAGCCTGAAACATTAACAGGACATGCTGGACAGACAGATATGTCTCTTGGAGATTGCCACTCCTGCAGAACAAACTCCCAATTCACATAAAACAGAGGTCCTCAATGACCCTATGTAAGTGTAACTTAGACAACTGGATGGGAGACCGTAACATTACCCTGGGGGTGTCACCTATGTCCCTCTTAAATAAGAGCAGTTGGTACTGATCATAGACTCATGCTGCAGATATTGACCATAAAACTTGGTCAATAAGGGAACAAGGACATAACATGGCTAGGATTATAAAGGCTCTAAGGCCAATAGCCTAGTAGCCTCGTAGGAATCTAGGAACATTTCATTTTAGACTGAAAGCTCCTCTAAAACAAAAATAAATAAATACATAAATAAATAAATAAATGCAAGATGCTATTACTGCTCTCCTGCTTTATGCAGTTCTCAATAACTTAGTTATTTTTGTTTCTAATTATGTCTCTCTTATGTTGCTTTATATGAATCTGATTCTGTTGATAATGTATTCTTTTGCTAACTCTCTATAATTTCTTTGCAGTACATGGAGCACTGCAATTAATCTCCAAATTCTGCAAAAAAAAAACAACATTGTTAAGTACCTTTCCGACAAAACAAAAATGTTCTTAAAGTTTTGCTACAGCTTTCAAAACTGTAAAACACTTCACACAGAGCAGCTGAAGTAAAATGTGTATGAAAAATTATGATGAGGCTTCTCTGATCATGACTCAGTTCTTATATGTTTTTGACATGGATGCCAAGATTTACTTCTTGATCTTTGCTTCGCCCCTCCCTCAAAGTGAATTCCTTAACATCCATGCCCTTGAACATATACCACAAGTGAATTATGTGCAGTTTACCAATCTTACCCCATTATTATGTGTTTGATATGTGGATGCCACGAAATTCACCTTGAGAGCAAAGCTCGAGAGGTGATTCTGGACAAACACATCAAGAACGCATAATATTAGGTTAGTGTTGGTGAACCGCTCATAATTCTTTGTAGTACATCGACCTTTATCTGCTCCATGTACTACAAGTTACTGTAAAAATAGGGAAATGCTAAGTGCTTTACTGGCTTTCAAAGCCATTAAACACTTAGTGGGTACTTTCAGAAAGGTAGTGTAACACTGTCCTTAATGCTTACACTTACCTTCCATGCCTCTCAACTGTCCAGATTTTCACAGAATGTCCACATTTTTTGCTGCATATATTGTGTGTTCCTCAAAATTTGTGGTTTTCAGACAAATTATTGAGGACTGAAGACACTAAATAATGACATACTTTTAGGTTTCAGACTTGGTATCATTCAGAAAATCAGGCAAACACATCCTATTATTCTAGCAACTTTATAAATTTGGAACAAGAAGTCAGGGACATGTTACCAACAGACAGCAGGCAGAAACAAATCTTTTATTCTGCCACTGTCATTTGTACTGGCAAATATTACTACTGGGTGTGGGACTTGACCTTAACAACTTTAATAGGGATGCTTATTTGTTAAGGCTTGGTCTTGTGCCACTTTAGAGCTTAACTAATTTGTCTTTTTCTGATTATCAGGGTGTAATCAGCATCCTCCATGCAGCACTACATGGTTATGATTAAAGATTCATCCATAGTCCTCTATAATATATGCATATAGCTGTTTACCCTGTTAACATAGTAACTTTTTATATTAACATACATTTGTGCTGTTTGACTTTATTATTGTCCACTATGTAAACTTTGTAACCTTTGGCATGTGCCTGTGGTATGTATTTCTTTTGTTCACTGAATAGTATTCATATATTTATAATCTTGCACAAAATGTTTACTGTCCATTTTTAGGAACTATTTCATTTTTAACTTTTTGTAATCTTTAATGCTCTCCTAAGCACAGACAGTGGCTGAAATGGGTCCTTTTTGGTTCAGTCTTCTAACCTGGATAACTGAAATTAACTTTTCACTTGCTGGTCAAAAAATAATATCTAATAAATAGTTAATTGCATGCTCTGCATTGCTGCCGTTATTGCCTTTCTGAGAATGAATGCACTCTTTTGTCCCAAAAGTTGTATTACAAGCTGGATTCAGTGTTATGTTTAGGCTTCTACCAAACAATATATTTTTTCATCTCTTATGCCAATTACTTCTGATTCTGAAATCAATTCCTTTGCATCTCTGGCTCATTTTGGTTAGGTGAACAAGCAAACAACAAATCTTGCTTATAATTACCTATTTACCTTGTCTCAAACTCCAGCACCATTGTTCCCCCTTCCTGATTCTCTTTATTCATACAGTGTCCAGTCCATTTCCCTGTAATCCTTAGCCTTTGTAACAATACACAATCATTTACTTGTGTTTGTTTTCTTATGAACTTTTGTTGACCATTTAGATAATCTGTTTCAAGAACCCTTTTCAATCACGATTTGGCTAAAAGGTTGTATAAATGCAGTGAAAAGGAAGGACAAATGAGGAAGGAAAAATATGGCTACACTAAAATTTAAGCAACCTAATAAAATAGCATTAAATGACACAGTATGATAATCTGTCTCATATTGTGAGATAACATGAGCCATTCAAAAGATGTACTGTGGTATTAACTTGAAGAATTGGTGATATAACAAAATGTCAAAGCAGAGTAATAAATATACTAATAGAATCTACATTATATTGAATAAAAGTAACAAATCATAATTAAAGGACGATGAACATGGCAGTACTTATAGTAGCACTATCTAAAGTACTGTTATGTAAGTAAAATTACCATAATATTATATATTCAGATGATCACACTGCAGTAGCCTGTGCTATATGGGTTATATTCTGTTAAGAATATAACAGCTAGTCAACTTCCAAAGCTTCAAGGTATTTTCCCCACTACCAGACTATTAGTCATCTCAAGCTGAGCTGACTAAAAGTCAGATTTGGGCACCAAGCCCTTCAGAGCTTTCACGTTGTCAAAGAGAACACACCTCTGTGGGCTTTCAAGGACTGATAGCTAATGTTAAATTGCTGGGCAGATAAGCTCCTGGTGCCCAAACCTAGTTTTTAGTCTGCTCAGCCTAAACTTGACTAATAGTTTGGTAGTGGGAAAAATGCCCTGAAGCTTTGGACTAATGGCGTGGGTGCATGGAAGGTGCCTAACCCATATAGCTTAGGTTTTTGCAGAAGTGGTCCCTGTGAAGAACATTAGTGACTACTTTGACATCCAAAAGTCAAGAGATGATGGGGATCTGCCAATGGGTGGGGGGTACAATGGAAGGGTTAAGGTAAATGCTCTATTTAGCTTACTTTCCTTTTGCTGTCTACATTATTTCTTGCAGAATAGCCACATCAGGGTTTTCCCTTATAATATTTTTGCCATTTGATTTTGAAGTCTGCTATATGACATTCCTTGTCATTAACATGATTGTACTTGTGCTAGATCTTTCTACCCTACTCTTCCATTGTTTATTTCCTTCAGTTCTAAAGCTCTCTTTGGTGTGATCACATTATAATACACCTTTCAAAAAATTACATCTGCTTATATTTAGAAAGGCAGCAAAAGAAAATATTCTACCTGTATGTTTACATTTTGTGCAAAGGCTGCTAATTCCTATTTTACAGTATAATCAAGTGAATTTCTTTCACATTGCTGTATTTATTCAGTACAATTCAATATTGTTTCCCTTTCTAATGAGTATTCAGAAATGATAAACCTTAATTAATTGCAAAACTGCATATTTGCAGATATCTGATGTACTATTTTCCCCTTTTTGATTAACCAGACCACTACTCATCTGCCTGTTTTCCAAACTGATGCGGTTAGGTTGATGACTGTGACAGTTTCCATGTCCAGTTTCTCATAGTTGTACTCTTATGGCAAGCCCCATCTAACAAATGACTGAAAACACATTCCTGCTTATTGTGAAGAGTTAAAAACCAACAGCCTGCTGTCCCATACACTAGCACCAGCCACTTTGGAAATATTATCAAATACTGAAGCTTTCAGTGCCAGAGCTATGCTCTAACATTAAGGAAATCTTTTCTGTTAATACAAAACAATAGAATATAATCCTTTAAGATTTGCTCGGATCTTTCCAAGTAAATTCTCTTTATATTTTCCTTTTTGCTAGCCAGATTCTCTTCCGCTGTATCTGATCGACTTATTGATCATTTGTCACAATGCTTTGGGACTGTCCTACGTGAAGAACAAACTCAATGTGCCTTGCAATTGCTTTATAACTTTTCATGCAGGTTTCCCTGGCTGTCAGGATTACTGGTTTTCCAAATAATCTTTTATTGAAGCTAATTTATCTCTCTTCTCCTGCAGCCATGTTGTTCCCCAAGCTTGCATGTGTTTTCCTCAGTGTTTTTACTGATATTTGAAATTCTCTTTTAAGTGCCTCTTGTATTTTCAGTTTGACCTTAAGCTCTCTTTTCATTGCTCCCATTTGTACAAAAAGTGTAAACAGCACCTGCAGAATGCAATCAATCTTTGCTTTCATTCTGACTGCACAGCACAATATTTGTTCACCGTTTCTTTGAGCAGGAATATTTCTGACATTTCGTATTTAAGAACTATAAAAAAGCAAACAAGAAGAGGAACAGGTCACAAATCAGCCATAGAATTGGAACCAATATTTAAGAACTATCTCAATGACATATCACCAGACTTGCAATCCACTAGATTCCCATCAGATCTACAGAAAGGCGTTTGAGTTCACCAGTTCATTTACTGCTGTCTTACTCTTTTTTCTCCCTACTTTGATAACATTTCTAATAAAAGTGATTGCAACTTCTCTCTCTTATTTATATTTATTGCATTTCAGGAAAATGTGCAGGTTCTAGTAATCTATGGATTTTTGTATAGTAGAGACATGGGGAAACTTTGAACCCACATCTTCATTTTGCAGTACATTTCATATAGAAAGCACACAAGGTCAAGCAGTTGTAAGTCTGAATAAAAATTGGTTTAATTATACCTAATCATACACAAAAATGCATATACATTTTCAGATTTAAGTTTACTAAGCATGCTGTATGTGTAGAGCCATTAACAGGTCACAGAACATAAAATATTGTGTTCTGCTTGCACAGTCGTTATTACACTGGAGATGTTTCTTAAAATAGACTGCAAACTATCCGGGAATGTCCTAAGGTAAATTCTCTCTGGAAAAGAGTGATTGAATCTATCAGGGCTGTGGCTGAGACGGCATTACCGTACCACTCTGATGTCAAGTTTTGGCTTTTGGACATACAGCAAAACCAGTTAAGTTCTTCTCCAACAATGTGGTAATGGATTAGAAATGTTATTGTCATTTTTCAAGTGTGGAAAACTATGTATCTATGTTTCACAAACTGAGTTATGAACTGAAATTGGAAATGTGCTAAATCTGATGTACTTGAATCAGAGATGGAGCACCTTTTAACACTTGTTGTGATAATAGTATTAGCAAGTTAACATTTTTTTTGCTGGTCCTGTTGATTTTGTATGGATGTACTCTGGTTGGTTAGAAAAATATAAAATATTTTTTATAATAAAAAATAGACTGCAAACTACATTTTATGATTTAATAATGCTACCGAATGAAGTAATACACTACTTGATTGTTTAGCACAAGTACAGAAGGGTATAATCCTGTATAAAAATGAATGCTGGCTATTATCTGATCCTAGCTAAAGTTGTACTACAATCAACATGGCCATCAGCAGATTTCAAAACTATTTATACATAATATTCTTTCTGTTTAATTATCATCAGATTCCAAATATTTGCAGAAAATTGTACCCAGACCAGTATAACTATTAACAAAATGTTATACTGTGCATAACTTTATACTTTACTACCAGATTGATGTAAATAAGTTTTATATATTATAGCTCGGACACGAAGTATTCAGACATGCAGATCATAACATTCATAAACACAGGGTATAGAGATATACACAGGGTATAGAGATATACACACCATCATTATACAATGCTTAGTATACCACCATTTGAAATTATGACTCCTAGCCATGAATCACAGCACATAATGGAGGCACAAGTCTGACCACCATTCCTCATGAATTGCATACAGAAGCACAATGCTCAGTTCATTCCTACTTCTGTTTGCAGCCACCAGCTGCTGTACTTGTAACATCACAGTAGAAAACATTTAAGCACTAAAGTATGCCTCTGCTGTACTATGCTGCACCGTTATGCCTGACAGTGATTCACAAAGATAATCACAGTCATTAGGCATGACAGCAGGGTTACAGGCAGTAACATAATATGATACTGACAACATCTTGTGCAGTCAGAGTTTCTGTTAGTGACAGTTTAGCAGCAACACTCATTGGGGCCAGGATACATTTGGTTGTGGTAGCAGCTTTGTCCAGATGTGCATTCATGCTGTAGACATAGTATTTTTTTTGCTTTACAACTCATGGTTTTCCATTGTATTCCCATCTATGTAAAGCAGAGTTTCCCCCAACTCTATTCAAGAGAAACCTGAACCAGTGGATGGGAAATTGAAGATAGATTCCGGTCTACCACCTATGTCTCTAATGGACAGATGTACCTGTAAATCTTGCCCTAGCTTACATATACCCCTTAAAATAACCTCTAAGGCATATAAACTTGTGGGATACAATTGGGATGCTTGGCTAGGCTTATTAAGGCCCCAACTGTCATTAACCTAGTCTTCATTTATAAATTTATGAACAATAAACAATAATACTTTTTTTTTCTGCTTACTTACCTTGCATACAACATAATACCCTGTAAATAGGATATACTTTAAAAAGGACTCTGGGCACTAATCATAAATAATTGTCTGTCATTGCACTGGGCTGACATACAGCATACCTGCATATCAAAGCCTTTAGCAATTCATGAAAACAAGAACGCAGTGGGGCAAGACCTTGTATGTCATTTCCCACTGCATGCACAGTAAGCCTTTAGCAATTCATAATGACAAGAACACAGTAGGACAAGACCTTGCATGTGGTCATTCCCCAATGCGTACACAGTATGCTAATGGCATAATGCACAAGTAATTATCTTTCCTGGGATTCACAAAGGGCATACTACCACAGTACAAACTGGTTCAAACTGAGTACAATTATAGGTTTCCAGCTATTTGCAAACAGACAATATAGTTTCCCATAGTTGGAGCAGAGTGATGGTGCTAAGCCCTCACAGAGTGATGCTGCTAAGCTCCTACTAAGGGAAAGAAGCACAGCACCAGATTCCATCATTTTCAGATGATGTATTGAAGGATACTTTGCCATTAACTTACTCAACTGCCTTGTTGAACTGTGCATTACCATGAAGTAATATGTCATTGAGATAGTTATCTTCAGGTTGGACATAAACACAATTCGGGTATTTTGAGAAATGTAGGTTAAACTGCATCGTACTGGGTTGTGGTTGCTTGGTATGTTTTTGTATTGCAGGGAATGTCATACAATGAACATGTTGGTGAAGGGCTGCAACATGATTCTTTGCAGTGCTGATACCATTACAGAAGCTGCAATATTTGCTGTTGAAATCAACTTTATGGGGAAATGGTTAAAAAAACCTTCTTCCTAATTTTAGAAAACTATGTTGACTCGTGGATACAACAAGGTATAAAAATCTTTTGTAAACCATCTGGATAAGTGCAATATTAACACATTAAATTATTTTTTTTAATTTATTTATTTAATATTTGTTTACCAGGGAGGTCCGACTGGGTGAGTAGCCAGTTTTCAGTGGAGACCCAGAGAGAAAAGCTCCATGTGCAAGTTAACAGATACAATTATATACAAAGTAAAACAAACATACATTCTTGCATATATAGAATACAATATACAGGGAGATAGCTAATATACATATTGGTGTATAGGCAATTATACAATGGAAACAGTGGATTTTATACAATGGATGCAGTGGATAGTGGATAAAAGAAGAAGCAGAGGGATAAAGGGAGGAGTTTTAAGAGTGGTTGCTGAGGTGATGAGAGAAAGAGTATGACCAAAACAGGGGAAAATTAAGATGAGGGGAAAGAAAAGGTTGAACAGGGGAACTAGATTAGAGTGGGACTCTGAGAAAGTACCGAATTATATGGTTAGGTTCACTGAGGAAGTGAGAGAGGTATAGGTGTGAAAAGGAGATTGTAGGTGTGGTGGCAAAAATCAGCCAGGGGATATGCATGTACAGCACCAGGTGTCAGCTAAGTGAATCTTAAGGAGTTGTCTGAACTTGGAGGGGTTTGTAGCCGTTAGGATGTGTTGAGTGATGGTGTTCCAAACCCTGGAGATATGGTTGGAGTAAAGAAAATCCCCAAAACTGTTACTTGATTTTATGACTTTCAGTACAAATTTGTCAGAAAATCTCAGGATTCTATTACTGGAATAGAGTTGTACAAGATTTTGGAGTGCTGGGCATTCATCAGGCTGGTATATCATGGTATGGGTGGTCATGAGTTGGGTGCAGGATAAGAGATCAAATAGTTCTAACCTGTTCAGCTGGAGAAGAGCAACACAGTTGTGCGATCTATATGGTGACTCAGTGGCGAATCTGGCAATCTTGTTGTAGCAGACTTCAAGCTTAGTTAGGTCTGTTTTCTTCAGGTCGGTAAAGATAAGAGAGACATATAGTAGGATGGATAGTAGGTAGGTCTTGGCAATAAATTGTCTTGTGGAGTTAGTAAGGTATGGCTTGATTCTGTATAGGGATCCTAGTTTTATGTAGGTCTTTTTAATGACTACTGCTAAGTATCTTATCACATTTCAAGCTATTACCAATAGTTACTCAAAGCAGTTTTGTGTGAGTTACAGGATCAATTTCGGCATTGTTTGAGTAGATGAAAAAGGAGGATAGATAATCAGGGAATTTGTTATTGGAAAAGAGCATTAGTTTAGTTTTACTGGGAGTGAGAGTTAGTTGATAGCCAGAGAACCAATATTCTATGGGTGAGAAGGATTGTTGGGTTATTTCTTGGAGTTGTAGGAGGGAAGGTGAAGCACAGATGAGAGTGGAGTCATCTGCGTATTGTATGATAGAAGCAAGGTGGGTAGCAGTGTAAAGTTTAATGGTGAAGATACTGAAGTGGAGTGGACCCAGGACTGAAACCTGTGGAACACCTACTGTGAAGAGTAAGAGGGAGGAGACATCAAATTGACATTTTATAGCCTGTTGACAGTCAGGTAGTTATGAAACCATGAGAGGGCTGTTTGGCTTTGGTTTTTGGATGAGAGTTCATTGAGGAGCTTTGGTTGTCTATAATTTTTGAATGAGTTGATTGTGTTGGTGAAACTTATAAGGGCAGTTGTAGTACTGTGACTAGGACAGAAGCTGTGTTGGGAATTAGTATATTATTGCATAGTAGGTACTGCATGAGTTGTAGGTGTATACATTTTTCTAGAATTTTAGATAGTGGTGATAGTATTGTTATTGGACTGTAGTTATAGAGTTCTGTTGAGATTCCACCTTTATGCAGTCGAATGATGTAGGATATTTTCCAGAGCTTAGGCACATATTGTTCTATGATGGAATGGTTGATTAAAATAGAGACATGATAAGCATTGGCATCTCCTGCTAGTTTCAGGTATTCAGTAAGTAATTTATCAGCTGTGAGAGATGTGGGTTTTAGTTTGTTGAGCATTTTTTTATGGTGTTGGTTTGGACAGGCTTGAAGGAGATTGCTTGGTAGTTTCTCCAGCTTCTAAAGGTATAGCTAGAGGAGCATTGTTGTTATTTTTGGCTAATGCTAATATGGAACTAACAAAATATGTATTGAAATGGGTAGCTATGCTGTCTGTAGTATTTGCAGCAGTGGGGGTTGGAGTAGAGGATTGTCCAGATTGTAGTAGTTGATTTATAGCAGCCCAGAATTTTTGAGGATTATTTTAGAGTTTTTGTTGGAGGCCATTATAATATTTTTTATCAATTTTGATCTACTTTTTCCCTTTATTTCTTAGTTTCTAGTAGTAATCTAGGGTAGTTTGTTTTTTGTTGGCCTGTTATTGTGCCCAAGCTTTGTCTCCGAGCTTGAGTAATTGTTTGGTGTCTTTAGTTAGCCATGGTGCATAGTTTGATTTTACCCTGACATTTCTAGAAGATGCTATGCTGTTTAGTATGTCTAGGAATCTGTTGCTAAAGTATTGTATGTCAGCATCTAGATGAAGAACTTGTAGTAGGGACTAGTCACATTGTTGGAGGATGAATATAAAACTATGGGGTGAGAATTTTTTGTTGTTGTTGTGAATTTGTTTGTATATGGCATTTTTCTGGGTGAGTAGACATTGCTTAAGAAGGTAGGTAGGTGGATGATCACTAGGGGTATCTTGAGGGCAGCCTGACTGATAAGTCAGTGAGGGTTTGTTGATTAGAGCCCAGTATAGAATTGACTGTCTACTTCTGTATTTGTCTATTCTAGTTGGGGATCGTATTGTTTGGGAGAATCTGTACAGGCTGATGAAGTTTGAGGGGGTATCTGAGGTACAAGTGAAGCAGTCAGTAATGAAGTCTCCTATTATCCTGGTTTCCTGATTAAAGGTTGAGGATTTCCAGTGAAAAAAGTCCTCTGTTATGAAGAGGTTGTTGCCAGGAGGGACGTAGATGCTATAATGGTTATATTTTTTGGGGGGCTAACTTCAAGAGAGGTAAACAATATTTTGCGTTATTAAGTCTTCGGGGTTTGGTTCTAAGCATTCTAGTTTGAGTGTATTTTTGTAAATTATAGCCATATCTCCATATCATTTGTGCATTCTATCCAGTCTATGGATGTTATAGCCTGGGGTCAAAATTTAATTGGCAGTTATGTGAGGGTTTAGCCAGGTTTCAGTTATAACTATTATGTCAGGGGAGTCGAGGCAGAGGGTAGCATGACATTTGTGGTATTTTATTTCTTAGGCTCCTAAAATTCATGTTGATGAGTAAAAGGTTAGATCCATTGTGGTGGAGGTTACTAGTGATATGGGAGTGTTTATTGGGTGGTGTTTGGGGTATTTGTTGAAAGGGTTTAGGGCCTGGGTTAGGGTGGATTTTACCCCTTAATTTGGGGTAGAATATTATATGTAGTAATGAGTGTGTGTTTAAGTGTCAGTCTAGTGTATTTGTGAATCTGGGCATCTTGAGGTAATGTAGCAATTGCCTCATGTACACAGACAACACTCTCCTCCTACCACCCAACACCACAACCTGTGAGAGATGCACTTATCTAGCCAAACTGGAGGTAAAGCTCTCTCCAACCAGGACTGCACTTGACAGTCAAGAGGAGAAGGTAAACACCTGCACCACACCACACTCATCACATAGTTCCACTAAACCTACACCACCAAAATCCACACATAGAAACACAAAAACATTCACAGAGGCTTGCAATAATAATTTGCTCAAGCAACAGAGACCTCCAAAGCAGAAATGCAAGCAACCTCCACCCCCCAACACAACCCAAATGACACATAGCCACAGACTCAGTGTGCCAATAAACCACAGCCCATAAGGCAAACCAGCGTACCCAACACACTAGTCATAGGTGACTCTATAGTGAGGCACATTTATGTCCCACTCACCAGGCTAAACAAGGAGAAGGTTACTGTCAGCTGCCTGTCAGGTGCCAGGATCCACCACATAACCCATGCAGTCAGATCACTCCACAACAAGTACAAATATGACTCTGTCATTGTCCATGTTGGTGTGAACAACCTGAGACATACCTCCCTGGACTACATGAAAAGAGACATGGAAGAGCTGATCTTGTAGCCCAGGCAGGTATGCCCCAAGCCCTGAGTAGCATCCTGCCATCGACCAGAATGTTACTGCAGTACAAGGACAAAATGATTGACTTCAAAAATTGGCTAAGCTTCTGGTGTCATTCTAAGGAGATCCAGTATCTCTCTGCTGGGACGACATGGTCGACAGACCAAGATGCTTTGCCATTGATGGCCTGCACCTGTCGCCCCTGGGATTCCAGATACTGGTTAAGGGTCTTGACACTCCTACTGTGCCTTTTTTAGGCAAGGTTCAAATGACAAATTCACCACCGTAACAAGAACAGGCAAGCAAAAACTGAGGGTAATCATACTCAATGCTAGAAGTCTAAATCTCAAAATGCGCTCACTCGAGGCACTACTTAAAATGGAGAACATTGATATCTGTGCAGTGACTGAGACCTGGCTCAAGGCTCTAGAGAGCACCCCTGCATTACCAGGCTATAACTCATACCACTTCTTTCAGTCATCTAACCTGGACCAGAACACCAAAGGTGGAGGTGTGTCCATACTCATTAAGGATATCCACACCTCCAAGCTAGTTGCGCAGTATAATGCATCCAAGGTTATCCAAGTGCAACTAACTCTGGGCAAAACTGCAATCCAAATTGTAGCTTGCTACAGATCCCCTACCATGCACCAGGATTCCCATTCCTCTTTTCTTGATATATTGGAAAATATTAGGGTTCAACCAAACACCCTAATAATGGGCGATTTCAACTACCCCACCATTAACTGGGAAAATTACTCATGTACCAACTCCTTCACTCAACGCTTTCTGGAATTCATAAATTCCAATGCCCTGGATCAGCTTATCTACACCCCCACCAGGGACAACAATATCCTAGACCTAGTCATTACCAACATGAGTGACCGGTGTTCCACACCTGAAATCAACTCCTCGTTAGTCAGATCCAACCATAAGCTAATCAGATATCCACATCCCACCCACCATTAAGGAAACCATGGTAAAAAATTTCTCCAAAGCCAACTTCATGCTTCTTAAGACAGAAATGGCAAACTTCATGGCATCCATGCAGATGGACAATACAGTTACAACTGCTGAATCCTACACAAACGTACTCTATAAGCATTTACAGGAGTGCATTGATCATGCTATCCCAAACAGAACCAAGATGCTTTCCTCCAAAAAAGGAAACCAATCTGGTGGTCCCCTGCCATTAACAAACTCTACAACAGAAGGAAGAAACTGTTGCAAAAGAGATTAAAATCCCATGAGTGGAGGAGCTGCCTGGTCAGCCTCATTAAGAAGCTGAGATCCCTTATAAGAGATCCCTTATAAGATCCTCCAAAGCTAGCTATGAAAACAAAATCACCACTGATTCTAAGGGCAACCACAAAGCATTCTATAGCTATGTCAAGAATTTCAATGGCAACACCCAGATCTGCTCTGAGTTACAGCACAACGGCATGAAAATTACAGAACTAACTGATATTGCCAACATCCTGGCAGATAGGTTCAGTGCTAACTTTACCCCCCCCCCTCACCCCCTAAAGGGCCCATAGTTATACAGGAAGAATGCAGAGTCCCTGTAATCACATCTATGCAGGTATAAGCTGCACTCTCTAAAACCAAAAACACAGCATCCATGGGACTGGACAAAATCCCAGACTGTGTTTTACACGAACTTCAGAACGAACTGGCTCCCCACCTAAGCACCATGTTCAGTCATAGTCTCACGTCAGGCTTTGTGCCCACTGAATGGCACACAGCAACAGTTATCCCACTTCACAAAGGGAGAGCTACCACTGATCCTGGGAACTATCACCCTGTTAGCCTGACGAGCCTGATCTGCAAGGCCATAGAATGTATCATCATGGAACTTATAAACAAAGACATTGGTAACCTCCAAACTCTGGACCCAACCCAGTTCGGATTTGTGAAAGGCAGATCATGCCTTCTGAACCTGATTGACTTCTTTGAGGCAGTCACCAAAGCCGTAGACGAGGGTAAGGTGGTTCACACATCTTATCTTGACCTCGCCAAGGCTTTCAACACCATTCCCCATTCTGGAATTATAGCTAAACTCACTAAACTAGGTATAAAACCCTACATCACAAGATGGGTTGCCAAGTGGCTCACTGACAGAACCCACACTGTAAAAGTTGCAGACTCCAAATCTGACTTCAAACCAGTGACAAGTTGAGTACCACAGGATTCAGTCCTGGGACCTCTCCTGTTTGGAATCTACTTCTCTAAAAGACAGACTAACACAGAAGGCCTCTGGCTAAGGAAATTCACAGATGACTGCAAATTAGGAGCCATAGTCGAGTCCCCAAATGATGTGGACAACCTACAGAAGGGCTTCACTGAGACAGATGCCTGGTATCAGAGGCATGGCCTCAAGCTCAATGCCAAAAAGTGCATTGTCATCCTTTTTGATAAAAACTCTGTACCCATGAACTACCACATAAATGTCAGTCTACTTAATGCTGAATGTGCGATAAGAGACATTGGGACCCAGGTGGTCAGTAGTCTCTCCTTTGATAATCACATCGCCACAGTAGTCAGAAAATCCTTCTATGTAGCACACCTCATCACAAAAGGGTTCTCATCTAAGAAAAAAAGAGGTCATTGTTCTACTCGGCACTCATTAGACACATTATAGAGTACAACGCTACTTTTGGAATGTACCTCACAAGGCATCTGTAGCAGCTGGAAAGGCCACAGAAGCACCTCACAAAGAGGATTACTGGCCTCAAACAGATGCTCTACACTGACCGTCTCAAGAAACTCCAGCTTTATTCTGTAGCATATCACCTACTCCGGGGAGATCTCTGCCTAACATATAAAGCTATGTTAAACCCAGAGCTGTTTGACATGCTACACCTTAAGAAATCCCAATCCCTCCAAGCTACAAGCTCTAGGGACCTAAACCTTGTCACCACAATAAACAGAACATGCTGGAGAGATAGATTCCTGTCCCAGAGACTTTCTATAGTCTGGAACAAGCTACCCATCTATGTCAATCAAAGTTCCTCATTAGCACTCTTCAAGAAAAATCTTGATGAGTGGATGGGAAATAGGAAATACACCCCGAGAATCACTTCTGTGGCTCTGCTCAACAGGTCCACAGAAAATTAACTTTCTTGGGTGGCATAAGCCAGGGAACCTTGTTAGCTAGGCTTACTTAGGCCCTTGGGCTGATAGCCTAGTACCTACCTATGAACCTATGAACTAAATATGGAGTAGTTGGTTGACATGCATATCTGTATGTATAAAATACTGCCCTGATGGTATTAAAGAGGTAAGGTGCTATGGAAATGTTTATGTATGTGGTGTGGGGTGGAGAGAGGAAAGCACAGGTGGGAGAGGAAATGTTTGTTATCGACTGATTGTGGTAGGATGTTAGATGGAGGGATGGAATTATGAGAATTATGAGAGAGGTGAGTAAGTGTAATATTGTGGGACCTAGGATGATAGCAGTATATTAGTTTAGATTGTTATAAGTGGGATGAGTGTGATGGTGTATGCTTACAGATATTTCAACTAGAGAGGACTTTCTTGGGAGAGGAAGGGGGAGGTGTGATGTAGTGGTGTAATGAGAGGGTAGGTACTTAGTGAGTCAGTTGAGTGTAGCTATGCAGTTTAGTGGGTGATTGGGTAATTATGTGTGGTAAGTGTGGTCTGGTTAAAATAAATGTAGGAGTAGTGGGGTGTGGGTGGGAATTAGGGGTAGGGGAGGCGAGTGCCATGACCCTGAGTGGAGCAAGGGTAAACAGTAGATTAGAACAAAGATGCAGCTAAGTAGGTGGTTGAGTGGCAATTAGAAGTAGGGAAGGGGAGCAGAGTGAGCCTGAGTGGAGAAGGTTGGACCAAAGACACAGCTGACTGCAAAAAGCAACCAAGCAGTAAGTAAAGGGAAAATACAGCAAGCGTTTTACTTAAATAACTTATTGCCATGGAAACTATGTGAAGGTGAAGGGTAAGGGGGAAAAGGATACAAATAATGAATGGAAAATGCTAAATAAGCACAAGCTGAAGATTAGTAACCTTGTAAAGGTAGAAGGGAGATGGTAGGAATAAGTTATATGGACTAGAACAGGAGTTATTATAGATAAAAAGAGTGCCTATGGACCAAATAAAATATTTATTTAGAACTAAGCTAGGATACAGAGTTCAGAAAAACAGAATATAAACTATAGGAAAAGAAGGATTGGATAGAACAGTAAAAAGAGACAGAAATGAGCAGGAGGGTGGGAATAAATTAGAAATAGGCCTTAGTGATGTGCAGTCAGCCTTTCATGTAACAGATATGTAGCAGTTAAATTTATATTACTATAATATACATTCTTGATATACCGAGAAATCACTGGGCAGCAGTGTCTGGTTTACTGAGTAGTTGGAAAGCTTCAAACTAGACAGAAATAGAGCTTGTAGTTTGAGCTCTTTACCAGGGTTTTTTAACCTAGGGATAAAAGGAGGGGAGAAAAGGAGAGGTGAGTTAGGTGAGGGAGACTACTGCACATTAAAATTACTTTAATGTAGAGAGAGGGACAGCTACCAACACTATATTTACAGATAGCTTAGAATGCAGAAAGACAAACATGTTATTACAGTGGCTTAGTGAATATGCCACATATGGTTGGTATGGAAAAGGAGGCCGCTAGGAGTTAGACACAAAACTAACAGTACAGTAGAATTAATGTGAGAGTTTAAGTAAGGTAATGCATGTACATCAGTTTGGTTCATTAAGAAGCAATACTATTTTTAAATCAACCATTAAAAAACAAGCAGTATTGTATAAATCAATAAGGCAATATTACAAGCACAGAAAAGTCAGAGAAACTTATCACAATGTGATATTTCAACATCAGAATATCCTGCACCTTATTAAAACATCAGTACCTACAGGTAAACATGAATGCTAAAATTGCAAGCAAGAGCTGTTATCCATTGCCTCTCCATGAATGCAGTGGTAGTTTTGCTGCAATTAAGAGATACAATAGCAGCAGAGCTGAGTAGTAAAACTGTTATACTATGTCTTGCTCAACTAATTCAACAGCATGCACAGCAGTAATTAAAGTTACTGTTCACTTGAGAAATTTATCATGTAAATCTCTGAGACAGAGGTAAATCTGTTAGCCAAATAATAATAGAATAGTCTAAAATAATCACTCCACTACAGGCATAGTGTCTGAAAAATCGCTAAAACTAAAATGCTGGAGTGAACGAAGAGCCTCATGCTAGGCATTTCCTTAAGGTGCTGTTGCCATGCTTATCAAAGCTTATTTAGAGTGAGACTGCATGAGACAGCTATATAAATCAGAGACAAGGCAGTGCAGTATATCTTAATCTTCCAGTATTTTCTTAAATGAAAAATATAGTTCCATGAACGGCACTTGCACACCACCAAGATACAAGTCCAAGTCAAGGTATATTGCAAAAAGATGGCACGGAATGTCAAAAGAGAAATTGTAATGCAGCAAGGCATCATGGGAGAAGAAAACAAAGCTAAATCCAGGCAATCCATTCAGGAATGTGGTATAATGTTAAAAAGAAATGTATTGGTTGAACCAAAGATGCAGCTGACTGCAAAAAACAATAAAGCGGTAAGTAAAGGCAAAATACAGCAAGCGTTTTACTTAAGCAAATTATTGTCACAGAAACTATGTGAAGGTGAGGGGTAGGGGAAAGGGATTCAAACAATGAATGGAAAACACTAAATAAGCACAGAGCTGAAGATTAGTAATCTTGTAAAGGTAGAGGGGATGTAAGGTAAGAAGGGTAGGAATAAGTTATATGTACCGGAATAGGAGTTATTATAGGTATAAAGAGTGCCTATGAATGAATGACCAAACAAAATATTTATTTAAAACTAATCAAGGATGTGGAATTCAGAAAAGCAAAATATAAACTATAGGAAAAGAAGGATAGGATAGAACAGTAAGAAGAGACAAAAATGATCATGAGGGTTGGGAATAAACTGGAAGCACATCTCAGTGATGTGCAAGCCGCCTTCCATATAACAGATATTTTGCAGTTAAATTTATATGACTATAACATGCATTCATGATATACGGGGCAATTACTGAGCAGCAGCGTCTGGTTTACTGGATAGTTGCAAAGCTTCAACCTGGACAGAAATTAAGCTTGTAGCTTGAGTTTTTTACCGGGGCTTTATAACCTTAATCTACCAGTGTTCTCTTAAATTGAAAATATAGTTCCATGAACAGCACTTGAAGACTTGCACACCACAGGGATATGTACGGTAGTCCAAGGTATATAAATAAAACTTGAATGAAGCCACCTACAACCACTGAAAGTTTCATAGGGTCTCTTTGTATGCTTAAGCCCTACTGAAACAGTTAAGAATTCTGCACACTGTTATTCCATGTGTGACCTTATTATTACCCACATAAACATCCCAAGAGATTTCAAATGAAAAGGAGGTGAATGCTTAAAAAGATAGCAGCCTGGATCATCATAACAGGGAAAGTGCAAAAGATAAATCTAACCCTCATCTTTGTAATCCTGACTTCATTTATACAACTGAGGTAGACCTCCCCAGTATTTTAACCATCTGCTAAATACTTTAGACAAAGGCATTCAAACAGAAAAGAATCATTGACAGTGTTGTAAGCTAAACATACATCACTTCTTAAAAACTTGATTGAAGAGGAGTAAAGAGTGAGATCTTTAAATCGGTATTCCTAAGACTATAGGTCCCCAATATTTTTCTTATTATACTCTTTCAAGATGAGAAATCTGATTCATGTTTGCAATTAATTGTAATTTTTTTAACATGTGCAATAAATAGTGGTAACTTTACCAACCTAGATGTGATATTGGATTTACTATCAAATGTCGAAACATAAAAATTTTTTACAAAAGTATCGAACTGTTTATCCGTCTTTGGTAATACCAAATTGCCAAAATGTCAGAAATGGTAACCACAACATCGACATTTGAACATCGTAATTTACAATGTCAAAAGTCTGTGTTACTGATAATGTTTTTGCATGGGGGGCAAGCACCCCTGCACCCACTGCATATTATATATACCAACTCTAGATCACACTACAGAGAGGAAAAGGGGATATTTCCCAATCCGCATTATACCGCAATCTCAATTCAAAATGTCAACTTCATACTAGCGGATGTATACTCACTTTCACTGATATGAATTCAAATATTTTCAACTCAATATTACAAATGGTGGTAGAACACAAAGTCGACCAACCTGTATTCAACAAACCGCAATTCCACATTTTGATAGTAAACCATGATGCTGATTCTCTTCCATTTCAGGTAATTACACTATAACTTTCTCAATCTATAGCTGAGGTGGCATCTACAACAGTGTGTAAGTCTTTAAACTTATATTTGGTAGGATCTTTTTCCTAAAGTAGATAAAAACTGATATTTCTCCTGTTGAAATTAACTGAAAGTTACAGTATTGCTTTCACACCAGTACAAGTCATTTTTAAAATTCAAAAACAAAATACTGTCATCTTTATGCTCGAAAACCTCCTAATTTTATATTTATATTAGATGTTGACAAAAATAGTTAACCTCAAATAAATGTTATATGAGAAAAGAGCACTCTGAAAATAAGACAACCCAAAGACAGCCCAAATGAATCAGACTACAAAATACCAACATCTATACACGACCTAATTTTCTCCATAATAGCTTGTTTTTGTATTGTACAGAATCCAGGGGCTCCATGGTAAAATAACTGACTATATATGTATTTTATATACTTTATACAGGGATAATAATAAACAGATATTAGTTCCATCTGTAAGAAGTTTTTTTTTAATACTAAGACAGACACTGGCAAGGTAAGCCTGTTATAAATGGAATTAACCAAAGAAACAAACCTACACTAAACCATGCTATCACCATAATATTTTGAGTACTGCACAAATGCACTAGTAAGGTTCAGTGTTCTAAACTAATTTATTTATTTATTTTATTTATTTTTATTTAACATTTGTTTTCTAGGAAAGTAATGCCATGGAACCCATTTGTAACACATATCCTTTCAGCCAATTCCAGTATAACTTTTAACAACACAACAGCACATCAACTGGGTTACTTTCCTCTAGCAGAAAAGTGATGTACTTTAAATAAAATAACCCAACTTCAGTGTGGATAACTGTTTTCTAAAAGCTGTAATGATGAATTTCAAGCGTCAAGTATTTTTCACTGTACACTCAACTTTTATCCTCTCTAAGATTTTACAGAGGCTTTGGGTCAAGAGGAAGTCTATGATTACCTGGAGCATTGAAAAAAGCTACATTTATGAGTAATTGTTTTGGGACTATTTCCTCCTGCAAAGATTTACTGCATGGAAACATCAATAGCATATGTGAGCCCCAATGTTTGGATATAAAGTTTTCAAGACTCTTACTGGACTCCAGATATTTAGTTTTCTTAAAATTTTTGAACACATTTTCATGCTTCTGATGTAATTGCAGAAGCTGATTCATGATTATTATTAATAATGATCTTAAATTGGCCAGCAAAATGCAACAAGACTATTTTGGCAATTCAGCCTTATCAGTGATATCAGTGTTGTATTCAATAAATATAGTACAAGTGGAGTTATTGTTCCTCATAATTTTCTATTAATGATGGAAGAACTCCGTAGCAATCATTTTCTTTATCAATAGAATTATTCATTAAATTCAGACATACAAAAAAGACACATTTATTAAGCAGGATATAAAACATTTGGAGGTACAATAACTTCTCCCTTGTCTATTATATAACCTGTTATATTTGCCTTAAATGAGGAGGCTTACTTTTTTCTGAGGGATGACACATATTTAATTTGTTATGTTATTTAGATATTAAGAGGGTTTTATGTGCTGAAAAAATATTTGTACACACAGTCCCATTTAATGATGCTAAACAATTGCTGTATTTTGGAGAAGTTAAGTTGCCAACATTAAATTCTGAATCTTAGACAGTCTATTCATTTATTGGAATGGTACTGTTTGTATCAAAGTGAACAACATAATCAACAGATGATATTACAGAAGGCATGAATTTATACTATATAGTATATTTTAAGGGGTTCCTATTACGTTATCGAAAGATAACATAATCGAACTATCAAAACTTTGAAATGGCAGTATTTCGAAGATCGCATTGTGGGATCGTAGTACAGAGAGGACTGGAATATTTGCCTTTTACTCACTGTAGTGCAATCTCGGAGTTGGAATATATATTTAGCGGGGGGTGTGGGGGGGGTGCAGCTCCCCACAATACAAGTTTCGAAATGCTGTCATTTTGAAGCTTTGATCATTCAGTTACATTATCTTTTGATAATGTAATATGAACCCATTGTTAAGTACTATCTCCCATATATTAGAACTTTTTTAGGTTACTAGTGCTAAGGAGCTTGAAGTGAAGGAGTTTGTATTTATTTTTTTTAACTAAATGTGGACTAGTAAATAAAATTACAGTCATTCAAAGAAGATTATTATTTATTTTTTTAAACACCTTTATTGAATTATCACTTGTGACATAGGCAAATAGAAAGCTAATTTGTTCATGGCTATTCAGTAAAACAATTATACAACAGCATATTATATTAAATTTCTTGTCACTGAAAGTATGGACATAAGCAGCACAAGCTTTAACATAGGACAATGTGAGGTCAGAGTGCAAATGCTTCTTTACAGACACAAAATCTGTCTGTACCTGCACAATGTCTAGCTTAAAGGTAAACATTGTAACCACCCCAATAAGGTACAATAGTATATTTTTCAAAGTCTGGGATTCATAGATATGTAGTGCATAGCACATTATTCTCTTGTTTTATAGTTTCTTCATTGACATCTTTTTGAGAAGCATATATATATATATATATATATATATATATATATATATATATATAGTCACATTGCTTTATGCTACAAGTGAAGAAAACAGACCCAACATGCAGTAATTAAGGCTGCATTGTATGTTTCCTGTTTATGAATCTCTACTTACTCCAATGCAAATAGCATACTTTTTCCAAAAATAAAACAAATTGCATGTCAGCCAGTTTATATTTTAGGGTTCTGCTACTTGAACTCTTACTATAAAAAAGTCAGTTATGCATGAGCCATTATTTTTGCAGAAAAAGTCAAAAAGGCCTTTACTCTCATGTTTAACAAACAGATACCGCCTACTGAGAATAATTATTTAGTGCTCACCTTCCAACAGTAAATAAGACACTGGATCCATTTATCTTAGACACCAGCATCATAGCCATTTCTTAAATAATGTGATTGTTATTAAAGGTGAATGTGTCAACCTGCATGATGACAAGATCTCCCTAGAGATATATTTTTAATTTTCAACTAGTATGTTTAATAGGGTAGCAAGTTCTACGTTCATGTCATTTAATGAATATTTTCTTGATATTTCTAGACCTACATGGTGAAATATGATTTGAAGTCACAGCAGATGACTGATGCTTCTAGTTCCATAAAGATATGCAATGATTGCTGTCTGTTCACTGAGCCTAGTGAGATCATGGTTTAAATTCCAAACCACAGAGTCACTGACAGACACGATATTAGCCTTCCGTGGGCAGCAATGAGAATTAAGTGTTGTGGGCTCATTCTTTGTAGTATGAGAGTTGGTAGGAGAGATGAAGCAGATGAAAATATTGCTATTAATGGTGGCCTTATAAATGTAGAAGAGTAATTTATTATCACTATGAATACACTGCCCATTGGAGATAACAGAGTAGGAGGAGATTCTTAATTTCTACTCCAATGTTCTCTACATTTTAGAAATAATATTTGGAAATGGTAAGAATTATGGCGAAACTCACTCCTGACAAGCCTAATTTGATTCTGAGAGTATTGTTCAAAGGATCATATGCATAGTCCAGAAGGGATAAATCTTAACTATAATCCATACATTTGACAGGTATTATCTCCATTATAAAATGAAAAGGAATCTAGATTTTTTTATTTTGAATCATGTGATCACTTAACATACACAACTGATTTTTGCCTAGCAATTACATAACCAGGAGTTAGATCAACAAATAAATACAAACTCACTTTCTTCAAGTTCCTTAGTACTAGTAACCTACTAAAAGTTCTAATATATGGGGCTCAGTACTTACAAATATACTACATAGTTTAAAATCCTGCCTTCTGTAATATCTGTCCATTATACTGTTCTCATTTATATAAAGGGTACCTTTCCAATAAATGTAAAACCCATCTAAGATTCAAAACAATGCTGGCAGCTTAACTTCTCTAAAATATAGCAGTTGTTTAGCACCATTAACTGGGACTATGTGCAGAAATATTGTTTTATCATGTATGCATGAATAAACATATATTTTAAAGAATATGAATTGTGGTTCTCTAATAACTATGGTAAATTCAGATTTCATTTTTTTCTGTTTTGGGGTTGTGTATTATCACATTTATTTCTGTATGTTAATAGGGATTACATGACTGGTAAGTGATAAGTTTGAAAGTTGTGCTTAAGATAGAGCTTACCCTTGGTTTGAAGAAAGCAACTTCACAAAGGAAATGCTGGTGTAAAGTTTGCCATTTGCCACAAGGATCATTTCGGGTGATGTTTCTGAGGTACTGCTTTTGTCAGGACATATTGCATACTTTGGTTTTGAACAATTTATGAAAATAACATAATTGTGGCATGTTCAGCTAGTGATTCTGATTGGCTGCTTTATTTAATTTACATCCCTGCAATGCATAATTGCAGATGAAACATCATTAAGAGAAGAATGAAGTTTGAAGACTAACAGGAAGGTGTATGACTACTTCATTTTCAAAGGCAACAATTTAGAGACCTTTGGCACAGAAATATCCTTTCCCACTCAGCAGTAGCTTGTTAGTATGCAAGAAACAATTTCTGTATTGTTTCATATAATAATCACCTATCATACTAGTGAAAGCATACCTAAAGAAACTCGCCATAATGACAGTGCAAGCGGGGAGTTGACAGGAAAAATATACTGTTCTGTAAAAGTGCCAGAATAAATGCTATCTTAAAATAAAATTATAATATTGTATTAAGCATGGACAAGACTATTTTAAAAAGCCAGTAAAATGTGACAGAAATTCACATTTAATGCAAATATGTATAGAACACAATTTAATATGTAAATTACTTAATGTTAAGAAATGTAGTGCTATATGTTCATTTTTTGATTAGTTGTTTATTTATGTTTTAATGACCAGGTTGTCCAACTGGCTTTGAGGTCCATTTTTAGTGGGCACCCAGGAAGGAAAGCTTTACGGTACACTGTGCATTATGCATTGGGAACCCTTAAGGAAGCCATTCAGAATTAAACAAGAAAAGCAGACAACTGAATCAGGAAAAAAGCCGTAGTATAGCAAACAAGATTAATGATGTAATGTGTAAATGTGTTAGCTACTACAATCTTTTGATTATTCAAGTGTTTACAAATTGTAATACATAATGTGATTATTTTTTATTAAGACATCAAATATAAATTATGGTTAGGAGCACATATGCATAAACCATATTTTATTTATTGAGTTATTAAGAGAGTGAAAGCACTGGTTTTGTGGCCTTTTTCTGACGTGTCCTAGTCATAATGGCAGTAAATGAGAGCACAAGTTCATTAGTAAGATTTATACGAATAATGTTAGGTAACATACTAATTAAGATAAACAATGCATAAATGGTTGAAGAAAAGACAACAATAAGATTTTGAGTTACCTTACATACAAAAAGCTTTTCCACATACTGACTAAGAGTGCCTTATCTACCATTGGCATAGACTCCCACTGCATATTAAGCAGTGAAATACATTATCTTCCTTCAAATAGGAATTGAATGATTATATAGGTGGCCTGGCCCTCTTCAGGAGAAGGGGCTTGCTTTGAGGGTAGATACTAGCACGGTATAAATGATCATATGAATCCGGTGTTCTGTAGTTGCTTTGATTCTATGATCCTTTGCTATAGTACTTTGTAGTTCAAATGATCCTATGATATGTATTAACTAAATCCTTACAACTATATCTCTTACTGTTTTACCCAGTAGGCAGCCAGGTATGTGCCCCCTTTATGTAAATATACAAACCTGTATAATGCAATTTGAAAAATGGACCAGTAGCAGAAATGCTTGTGTTTCTGGTTCATTTTTATAGCTGCATTCTACTATTGGTCAGTTCAGCAGACCAACAGCAGAGTGTCGCTAGAAAAACAGACCAATGGCATAGAAAGCTAGAAGCCCACTGTACTGCTGGCTTATTTTTCTAGCTGCACTGTGCTACTGGTCTGCTCTCAGAGCAGTTGAGAGGTACAGTAATGTAGAAAGCTCATGATTGAAGGTGGTGGAAATCCATTTCATGGTGCCAGGATGCTAACTGGTCTGCCACTAAGATGTGTAATAGTGTGTAAGTCTGAATGCTTTTTTTATTTTATTTACTTTTTTTAATGCTTTTTTCCATTCTCACAGCTGACTATCAGCTTGTCCCCATGACTTCTCCTCATTCACCTGGTCTACTGGTGAATACCTTCCTTGCATGTCTCCAGCCTCTACTAGAAATTGAATAAAGAAGCACCCAAAGACATGCATTCTAGTTATGCACGTGACCCTGGTCAGAACTTTGGCAATATCATGTCAGACATCAGTTTTCCAAAAGGGGCCACTATAAGGTCTTATAGGTGCTTCCTTTACTTGCCAAGAAAGAGCTACATTGGTCTCCTCTGGATAGTGAACCAAGCATGCAATGTGGTTTTTAAATTGGGGGTTCATCTTATCACTGGACAGTTGTGCAGTTATATGCACATGCATGCTAGTAGCTACACATGTTGTATCTCTGATGTGTTCTTCAGAAGCAAGTTGCATGCTTTCGGGGTATTGATTGATAGTCTAATTAGGAGATTCAGAGGCACTTGTCATACATAGATGCATAGTAAGCAAGCAAATAAGTCAAAGTATAACATTTTAGAGATTAAGTCTGTCAGTGCACTCATTTTAATGCTATTCAGTGCATGTTTTTTCAGTAACTGTATGGACTGCAAGAGGTCTATTGAGTACATATACATTTAAATTTGTGTAGTAAGATGTATTGTTTCAGCTATTTAAAGGTACAGAGAGCAAAGGATTAGTCCAGATAAAATTACTTTAGGTAGCAGATCTAGGAGACTCTCGTTCTCTGATGTCCTCCCTGTATGAGGAATACAGATGACCTGTTGACATTTGAATTTTTTTCAGTTAAGTAGGCAGATTGTCAGTCCGGCCAACCTTGGGGTCACAGGTGTGATTCCAGGCCTGATTTGAAATTTCTGGATTACCTTTGTTCTTTAGTTACTTAAAGGTATGCTGCTGCAGTTGAAGTTGATAGACCTTCGCTTGCATCTGCTAAGAGTCACCCTGTAGTTCAGTGAGTTAGACCGTAAAGCTTTCCTAAATGTATTTTATTGTATATACACATCAGGGAACACAAGAAACCTATCTCCATAAACTCTGTGTACTACTGTGATGTTATGAGCATCATACCAACTAATCATGTGTCACCCACTCTTCTCTGACACATACCTTTAGTACTTGATAAAAAGGCTAAACCCTGCAGAGAATTTATAACAGCTTAAATATGGCAGGGGTATTATCAGTATCTGTAGACATATGTGTTCCAGCTGGTATAGTATTGTTTAGGTATGTTGTCTATAAGTCTGTAATTGGCATCTTAGCCATTTTCATCAATACAGAGCATATAACTGCGTTCCTTTGTTTGCACAGGTGTCATTATGTCCACAAGAAATGATTGTAGGCAGTGGCTGGAACACTTCAGCCCTGCTGAGAATTAATTCTTCCTGTAGGAACTCAGGAACCCTTTGAGACGGCTTTTGGTTAGAGGGTGGGGTGCTGACCAGCATGTGTTGCAGGTAATACTGGATGACAGAGCTGTAGGTCTACATAATCACACACTGTAGCAATGTTATAGAGATACCACAGATAGGATCAGTCATGCCAAGGGAAATGCATGACAAACAGCATCTGAAAGGAGACATAGAGGAAGACCCACCAGGGAATACCACAGTGATACACAATGAAGAATTTCTGTTGTCTCTGCATGGAGAAGCAGTTACAGAGACAGTCCCTGGATGTTTGGACATAGTGCCAAGATAGTCCAGCCCTCATTTGTCTCACTGAATGATACACCAGGTTACTAGGTTGGCATGACATACAACTAATGTTTTTATATCAGTATTGTACATGCAGAGTGCAGACTGCCACATTGTCTCAATAGTTATTTGCTGTCACAGAGACTTCAGGAGTTCAGCAATGACTGGGGAGGGGGGTATGTTTGCATTATACACCTTGCATTGAACAAGCACTCTTGACATGCATACTGCATGGAATTGCTTTCAGTCTGGTATTTCTGTTTTGTATTCACAAGGTAGACTGGTACAATGATTAGACATAGGATGGGTTAGGATAAATACCTAATAGGATGGGTTAGGATAGATACCTAATGATGGCACCCATCCTCTAGCTGCCAATGATGCTAAAACAGTCATACAAGAGTCATAGTCAGATGACACAGTGAGACTCTGTCCATGTTGGGAGGCTATGCACCGTCTGCACTGGGTGATAGACCTGCCACACCCATGGATGAACTAGTGGCTATAGATTATGAGGACTCATTGTTCCCAGAGGAAGATGACCTACATGACTGAGAACTAGCAGTCCTCCCCTGCCTGTCTGAGTTACCCCTTAAGTTCATAGGTTCAAAGATACATACTAAGCAATCAGATATCACATCATTAACAGCCTAGCCAGAGCACCCAACAGCTATCATTACCTCCTGCATCTAGGAGGGTTACACAACATAGCCCCAGAGAGAGAATTTCTGAGTGCACAGCCAATTGTCTATGATAGTCTTGAATATGGGTAAGGTTCCACTTTGTTTAATGTGCAGAGGTAATTTATTACATAGGTGAAGAATACCCTGGGATAAAAGTCTTCCATGTTACTCTGGCTAGCAAACTTGTTAATAGAGATTGAGGTCCTTTGTTTGTCTGTTTGAGGAATCATTCATTCTATGATGATACAGTAGGTCTGGAAGGATGGGTTTCTTAAGAAGGGGAATGAGGAGAGTGAGACACAGAGAGACCCATTTGTCTAGATAAATATGGGATAGGAGACCAGTGTCTTTTGTGGTTGAGAACCTCTGAGTTCTCACCATCTGAATGATGTAGTTTGATAAGTATATAGCAATGGAGACGTTTTATGCAATAATGGAGTAGATAAGAGATGGCACAGTGGACGTAAGGCAAGGAGCAAGCAACACCAGGAACAGAGAACCAGAATTTATTGAAAACCTTAGTGCTTTCATCAGATTATATCCACAGACTTCTTCAGAGGTATTACATTTTTTATTTTTAATACCTCTGAAGAAGTCTGTGGATATAATCTGACGAAAGCGCTAAGGTTTTCAATAAATTCTGGTTATCTATTCCTGGTGTTGCTTGCTCCTTGCCTTCATTGTGGTACAGTGGAAGTAAGATTTCTCTGCTTCGGGATGAAATACAATTGCTAATTAATTAAGTCAGAAGATTTTCTAACTACATTGGAGACATGTTCATCAAAGGGCAGGGAGTTATCAGCAAGGATGCCTTTGTCACTAATAACAGTGTCATTCTTAATAGGTGTATAATTTTTGTAACATGACAAGGAATTATTTAGTTTATGAAAATAGTAGACAATGCTACATTTCAGCATTTAGTTTAAAGCCATTGTCCTTGCACCAGTTGTTTGCATAGTCTCATGCATCCTAGAGTCCCTTCAAGGGAGCGAGTATGCAACTAATAACCTGTAGTTTACAGTCATCATCAAACTTTGTTAACCAGAGTCCTGGAATACTGGCTTGTACAACAGAGAAATAAAAATCAAATAGATGACCCAGCAATGAGCCTTGGGGAACCCCAACTTGTGGAATTTTTACTTACCGAAGTGGCACGCTACAATTCTAATGACAGTCATTTGGTCTGACAATCAATTTGCTGCCTGCTTTGCTACATGCAAATTGATGCTTCAGTTCACCATTTTGTCAACAATGCTTGAAATGGAGAATAGTATTCAATGCCTTGGCCCTGTCCAAGTATACTGCATACATAACCACCATCAACTGCTTCATTACCCTTTGAAAGACATTGGAAAGGCTAAGAATGTATAAACTATCTTTGACACAGCCAGACTGATGTTAACCTAGGTCTAAGAGAGTAATGATGTTTAGATTTATGAGATCAGTAATGATATGCTCTGTTACTTTACAACAGTGATTTTCAGTCTTTTTCATCTCATGACACATATAAACCAATGACAAAAATCTTGTGGCACACCAAAAATATATTAAACATGCCTGCTCAAAGTAGGCATTTGTGTACGGCTGAACATTTTTGCTTAGGCATAGAAAAGCATGCAACATCCTGTAGTGAATGGTAGAATTTGTTGTGTTTACTTTATTATTTTTTTATATTTATTTAGCACTTCTTTACCTGGAAAGTTCAACTTGGAACAAAGCCATTTTTCAGAGGAGGCCCAGGGAGAAACACTCCAGACACATTTTTCTAATGTAGGAGGAAACCCACATGAATACAGGGAGGACATGCAGACTCCACACAGAAGCCACCCCAGCTGAGACTCAAACCAGATAACCCTTTGATGTGAGGTAACAACACTACCACTGCACCACTCCACCATCTATCAAGCCTATTTTTGATGTAAAATAGTTCCTCTGGCTAATGTTTCAAACTTGCTGTATTATATGTAAATGGTGTTGGGGGAAGCATTTTACATCCAAAATAAAACACTAAAAATATCCAGGTATTTATTTTTTGGTCCCTTACTCTTAAATGTTTGATTTGTTGCAAGTCATTGGAGATTAAAGTTACTAAATAATTTAAGACTTTTATTTCCCTCAGAAAATTCATGCTAACAGAAATCCTTTTATTTAAGCAAGTTTGTAATTTTATAAGATCAATAATTAAAATCTGTTACTATTTTTGAGCCTTTGTTCCCCCTTTATTTTAGGCTTTATCCAGATTTCTTCAGCTGCTGCTGCTGCCAGTGGTTGATCTTCCTCTCTCCCCTCTCACACACACACACACACACACACACACACACACACACACACACACACACACACACACACACACAAACACACGCATGCACGCACGCACACACGCATGCACGCACGCACACACACACACACACTTCAGAACATAAATCATTTAAGATGTTACTATTTATCCAGATACCTTGAGCTAAGAGAAAAGGTGCACAAACCATACCTCTCAACTGTACAGATTTTTACTTCATATTTTTGATCTGTTTCGCATAATATTGTGGTTTTCTGGCAAATCACTGAGGGTTGTAGTCAGAATAATGAAAGCCATTTGAGTTTCAGACTTAATACAGTACAGAAAACCCATGCTAATGCAAAACTTGTTGTTCTATCTACTTTCTAAGTTTGTAAGAGCAATATTTAAAAAGTGTCACTATTTTTTGGTCCTTGTCCCCCCATTATTTGTAACTTTGTCAAGATTGCTTGCCATAAGAGGTTGAGAGATATGCGCAAACCTCTTAACTGCTGCTAGGGGCTCACTCACTCGCTCTCACTCTTCACTCTGTCTCACACACACACGCACACACACACACACACACACACACACACACACACACACACACACACACACACACACACACAGTCTCTTCTGCTTTCCTGCACGCATTCACTCACGCAGGATTGCTTGATCAGTCTCCTGTTTTAGCTCTAAATGCATTGCAAGTGCATTTTCTCTATTTAGCTCAAGAGTGGAAATGGTTTGTTCATAGAATCTTGTGGAACACCTGTCCCACACCACACTGGTTGAAACCCCCTGCTTTACAAACAAGGTTGGTAAGACTAATGGGTCTATAATTACCAGGGTCAGGGATTGGACCACTTTTATGTAGGGGCATCACGATGGCTGTTCTCTGGTCTTCAGGGATAAAGCTAGTAGCAAGTGGGTTAAGGACTGACAAATTAGGAGGGTAGTTTTGACAGTGGGTAAGCTGGAGTTTGTATTTAATATATTGGCTAGGATACCAAAAATTTTTAGGATCAGGATGGATGGTACCACTGTAAATCACTTCTGAAAAATGATCCATGTTATTTCTAAACTTTCTAACATAGATTAAGAAGGATTTATAATTACTCTTGGTAACAGTGGCCCCTTTGTAGTCATAATCAGCTCTGTGTTTTCTGACTGATGTCTTCTTTGTTAGAATGTTTTTGTGCATTGTACGACTGGGAGTACATGACTATCTATAGGAATTTTGCTCTTTATTACTTATGGCGTGTTGCAGAACTTAAGTGTTCTGCCATATGGGGTTGTTTTTAAAATTCCATGAGTATTTCGCAACCACAAGTATTGCTTTCTCTATTCAGCTATTTCTAAGAGCAGAAGTCACAAATTAATGGGCTATGGCTCTAATTATAAGCTCAGTCCTGTTAGGGAGATAGTGGAAATTAAGTCACTAAATAGCTGCAGGAGATTTGCTTAGAAGACTGCAAGTACAGATGTACATGTGGGGGTTGTATGTGAACATTAACAATTTGTCATGTCACTTGACAAGGGAGGATGTTACATGTGTAGTTATACAAGATGGGGCAACATTAATAAGGACCAGATCCAGGATATTGTATCTCCTGGTAGGGATGTTTATCATCTGTTTTATGTAGTTGATATTTTTCATAGTCAAGGAAGTGCTGGGCCTGCTACTCCATTTGTAATGCAAGTAAGCCAGTTTATTACAGGCATCTAGAATACATATATGATGTGTATATGGATGCAAGTTATATTATCAAGGTAGCATTCATGATTTGTAGAGAATATGGAGGGAGATGCACAACTGATTAGAAAATAATAGTTAATTTTTGTTTACAGTGAATTGGATTTCTAAAATTTCAATATAAGGGCCATGAGGAATTTGTCTTGATTGGCGGGAACCCTTAACAATGACTGATGCAAACACATTAAATCCAGGAATATGTGGGGGGGGGGGGTCATTTCACTTAAATGAAGTCTCTGCTATTACACATGTAAGTAAGTGTTTAAGTTATAGGTGGGCCTAGATTATGGATATCAAGTACACCAACCTTAATGTGTTCAATTTGGAATATTAAAGAGACAAACTGGCTAAAAAAGATAGCTTTGGACAGCAAATAATTTAGCTAGAATGTGAAGGCCCTGATATGGAGATACAGAACATCCTTTATAAAGAAGAGGGTTGGTCAGCAATTGTGTCCCAACTAGACACATACTGGATTCCACTAGAATGACATCAGCTACTAAGTTAGTTATAGAAGCCAATATCTTGTCCTTGAATTTTGGCACCACTCTAGTGGTAATGGCATACCACTCAAAATTAATGTATTTTCTGGCTTGAACATGTACCTAGCAAGGTCACTCTCATCTTTCTGCATTTCTCCTTGAATAGAGCACCTAAAGTCATTCATCCCTAGAGAATCCACCACCAGGTTGTAATTATATTTGCCAGAATGTTGGAATCTAATGCCTCTTGGAACATCCTGGAATCTAGCTACAGAAAGACAGCTAATTGTCACCCTGTTCTGCTGCAAACTCATAGCAGCATGCCTCACAAAAGAGTTACCAATTAACAAGGCATTTTCCTGAGTGTCTGCAACTGTCCTAGACCTTAAGGGTTACAAATGCAGGTGCAATGGCTGATGGTGTATGTAGTGGTGATACAGAAGAAGGTCTGGTGACTGAAGTTCTAATTGTGGGAGACTTGGGTAGTGAATTCCTAATCCCTTTGTGTGTGTGTGTGTGTGTGTGTGTGTGTGTGTGTGTGTGTGTGTGTGTGTGTGTGTGTGTGTGTGCGTGTGTGTGTGTGTGTGTGTGTGTGTGTGTGTGTGTGTGTGTGTGTGTGTGTGTGTGTGTGTGTATCTGTGTGTCTGTGTGCACACACATGTGCATGCATGTGTATCAATGTGCACCTGTGTGTGTGTTTTACTAAATGATCACGCATTGCTGTGAGAGGGAGACTTCCAGATTCTAAGCAATAATGTGTTTTGTTTAAGCATGAGGCAGTTAGAACACTACTGCAAAACACCAAGAGTTATCTTACTGGTTACATAAGGAGGAGTGAGAGCTGTCTGCATTTTGATATTAGCCAAACCCTGAGCTTGCTTAGTGCTACATGAATGTAGTATAGAACAAGAATTAAGTACAAGTAACTTTGTCTTTAAGCAGTGCAGCAGAACTCATCTCAGCTAGAAGCTGTACAAAGATGAATGGTGCTCCGTAATGAGAAATAAAGCTAAATCAGTTTATTAGTACTGAAACTCACTGGAGTGTGGATCTCAGCAAGCAGAAAAAAGTAGATACTGCACTAATATTCTATATACTTATTATTTTATTTTATCTATTTATTTTACATTTGTTTACAGGGAAAGTCAGGCTGGACACGTCATTATTCAGAGGAGGCCCGGGGAGAAAAGCTCCACATTGAAGATACAGTAACAACAAATTCAGTAGTATAGATCATACAAGTAGTAAAAATACTAGTTTAGACTAAATTAGATAATACACAATAAGTTGTATACTTTTGCTGGGTAGACCCATAATTAAACAGTTAAGTATAAAAAAAAATCATAAAACATTTTGGGTCTTGTGTAAATAGAGAAATCAAATGACATTCCAATTTCAAGTATTTTACAACTGGATTGTTATGTGAGGTTGAGATATTTCTTCACCTTGACTGTGTAGTGATACTGAAGTAAGGATTAGTATGCAGTGAGGGTTTGGTAAATTGGAATGAAGGGAGTTGTTGAGTAAGAAAGTGAAACTTAACTGCAATAACGACAGAGAGAGCTACTAGTCAGGATCAGAGCAAGTACATAACCATTTGTTGAAGAGGTGGGTTTTTAGTGTTTTAAACCGGGCTAGTGATGCAGTGGATGTAAACGTTTAGTGTTAGTTCATTCCAGATTTTACCTATATAATTTGAGAAGAGGGAATCTCCTGCTTGATTATTGGATGTATTATTCATTTTTATCTGGTATTTAGTAGTGGAACGTAAGGTTCTGTTAGTGTATATGGTTGAAGTACTATTTGCAGGGCAGCTGTTTTCTCAGGTTCATGGAGGATTTTATGGTCCTTGATTAACTGAGTGTAATGAAGGAGTTGTGGAAGCTCAAGCCAATTATGTTGCTTGAGTGCTATACAATGGTGAGTTGTAGTAGGAGGTAAGTTTGTAGCATATTTATAAATCTTGTTATAACAGGATTCAAGTTTTGCTAGCTCAAATTTTTTTAGATTTGTCAGTATGGGAGCTGTGTACAGTAGTGTAGAGCTTAAGTGAGTTTGGGCAATGACTGTCTTAGTATTTTTAGTGAAGTAGTGTTTGTTCCTATACAATGTCCCAAGTTTTTTATAGTTTGAGAAATGTAAATATCAAATTTTAGTTTTCAATCAATTTCGACACCTAAGAGTTTGGTGTGAGGTGATGGGGATATGATGGTATTATTTAGTGATGCAACATTGAAAGTGTTAGTAGGTGAGACTAATTTAGTGGAATGGAAGATCATAAGTTTGTTTTTTTAAGGGGGGGGTTATATTAGTTGAGCATTTGTGAGCCAGGCCTTGACTGCTATAATGGATTCTTGTATTAGTTTTTGAAGGTCTTTAAGTGAGGTGACAGCACATATCATTGTTCAGTCATCTGCATCTTGTATGAGAGAGGGTTGTGGGATTGACGTGTGCAGGTTATTTGTGAATATTGAAAATAGTAGTGGGCCTAAGATAGAGCCTTGAGGGACTCCTAGGGTCACTAGCAATAGGGGTGATAAAATCTGTTGCTAAGAAACTGCTTGCTGGTGTCCAGTAAGGTAGTCCTGGAACCAGGCAAGGGTAGAATTACAAAAGTTTAGTTCTGAGAGGGCATTCAGAAGTTTAGTATGAGTAGCCATATCGAAGGCTTTTGATAGGTCAAGAAAGATAGAAGATACATAATAATTGCTGTTCCAGTGATAGACAGTATTGGTAAATGACATTAAAGCAGTTGATGTGCTATGAAATGATTGAAAGCCATGCTGAGTGTTAGAAGTTTGTTAGTATGCAGATAATCAGTAACATGCATGTGAATGACTCTCTCTAGTATTTTAGACAGATGTGATAGTATTGAGATTGGGTGGTAATTAGACAGATCTGTTGAAGAGCCACCTTTGTATAAAGGTATAATATATGAGGTTTTCCAAATGGGAGGGATTTGATGTTCAGCTATGGATCTGTTGATAAGAATTGATATATGATAAGCTATTCCATTTGCTGTTAGTTTAAGTAACTTAGCAGGTAAGTTGTCTGCAGCTAATGTAGTGGGTTTTAGCTTTTTGAGTAGTTTTTTGATTGTGTCAGTGGCTACAGGTTGCAGAGAGAAGGTTGATGTAATATTAGGAGAGGAAGTGGTGTTTTTGATAGGTGAAGAGGTCTGATTGTTGGACAATGCTAAGGTGGTTTCAGTGAAGTGTTTAATAAATGCTGTGGTGATATTGTCTGAGTTATTCGTTGTGATGAGGGTGTACTGATTTTGCCTAGTTGAAGAATACTATTTATTGCTGCCCAGAATTTTTGTGGATTATTACACTGATTTGATTGGATGTCAGAGTACTAATTTATTTTGTCTAGTTTAATTTGCCTATTTGCTTTATTTCTAAGTTCTCAGTATGTTTGCAGAGGGGGTTGGGACCTTGTTTTATTTCAAGCTGCCCAGGCCTTGTCTCTAGATTTAAGTAGTAAGTGAGTTTCTTTTGTTAACCTTGGGGCATAGTTAGATTTAAGACACAGGTTCATAAGTTCATAGGTAGGTACTAGGCTATTGGCCCAAGGGCTTAAGTAAGCCTAACCAACAATGTTCCCTGGCTTACTCTACCCAATAAAGTAATTTTTCTGTGCCCCTGCTGAGCAGAGCCACAGAAGTGATCCCAAGGGTGTATTTCCTATTTCCCATCCACTCATCAAGATTTTTCTTGAAGAGTGGTAATGAGGAACTTTGCTTGACATAGATGGGTAGCTTGTTCTAGAGTATGGGAAGTCTCTTGGACAGGAATCTATCCCTCCAGCATGTCCTGTTTATTGTGGTGACAAGGTTTAGGTACCTAGAGCATGTAGCTCGGAAGGATTGGGATTTCTTTAGGTGTAGCATGTCCAACAGCTCTGGGTTTGACATAGCTTTATATGTTAGGCAGAGATCACCTCAGAGTAGGCGATATGCTACAGAGTAAAGCTGGAGTTTTTTGAGACGGTCAATGTAGAGCATCTGTTTGAGTCCAATAATCCTCTTTGTAAGGTACTTCTGTGGCCATTCCATCTGCTGCAGATGTCTTGTGAGGTACATCCCAAAAGGGGCGTTGTACTCTATAATGGGTCTAATGAGTGTCGAGTAGAGTGGAGCAATGACCTCTTTTCTCCTGGATGAGAACCCTTTTGTGATGAGGTGTGCCATGTAGAAGGATTTCCTGACGACTGTGCGATTATCAAAGGAGAGACTACTGTCCAGCTAGGTCCCAAGGTCTCTTATCACACATTTAGCGTTAAGTAGACTGTTGCCTATCTGGTAGTTCATGGGTACAGAGTTTTTACCAAAGGGGATGACAATGCACTTTTTGGCATTGAGCTTGAGGCCATGGCTCTGACACCAGGCATCTGTCTCAGTGATGCCCTCCTGTAGGATGTCTACATCATTTGAGGACTCGACTATGACTCCTAGTTTGCAGTCATCTGCGAACTTTGTTAGCCAAAGGCCTTCTGTGTTAGCCTGTACTTCAGAGAAGTAGATACCAAACAGGAGAGGTCCCAGGACTGAACCCTGTGGTACTCTGCTTGTCACTGGTTTGAAGTCAGATTTGGAGTCTGCAACTTTTACAGTGTGGGTTCTGTCAGTGATCCAGTTAGCAACCCATCTTGTGACATAGGGATTTATATTTAGTTTAGTGAGTTTAGCTATAATTCCAGAATGGGGGATGATGTTGAAAGTCTTGGCGAGGTCAAGATAGGCTGTGTGAACCACCTTACCCTTGTCTACGGCTTTGGTGACTGCCTCAAAGAAGTTGATCAGGTTCAGGAGACATGATCTGCTTTCCACAAACCCGAACTGGATGGGGTCCAGAGTTTGGAGGTTACCACTATCTTTGTTTATGAGTTCCATGGTGATACAGTCCATGGTCTTACAGACTAGGCTCATCAGGCTAACAGGGGGATAGCTCCTGGGATCAGTGGTGGCTCCCACTTTGTGGAGTGGGATAACTGTTGCTGTGCACCATTCAGTGGGCATAAAGCCTGACGTGAGGCTATAACTGAACATGGTGCTTAGGTGGGGAGCCAGTTCGTTCTGAAGTTCGTGTAAAACGCAACCTGGGATGTTGTCCGGTCCCATGGATGCTGTGTTTTTGGCTTTAGGGAGTTGAGCTTTTACCGGCATAGTTGTGATTACAGGGATTCTGCATTCTTCCTGTTTAGATATTGGCCCTTTAGGGGTTAGAGGGGGGGGTAAGGTTAGCACTGAACCTGTCTGCCAGGATGTTGGCAATATCAGTCAGTTCTGTAATTTTCTTGCCATTGTGCTGTAACTCAGAGCAGATCTGGGTGTTGCTATTGAGATTCTTGCCATAGCTATAGAATGCTTTGTGGTTGTCCTTAGAATCAGTGGCAATTTTGTTTTCGTAGCTAGCTTTGGAGGATGTTATAAGGGATCTCAGCTTCTTACTGAGGCTGACCAGGGAGCTCCTCCACTCATGGGATTTTACTCTCTTTTGCAACAGTTTCTTCCTTCTGTTGTAGAGCTTGTTTATGGCAGGGGACCACCAGATTGGCTTACTTTTTTTAGAGGATAGCCTCTCGGTTCTGTCTGGGATAGCACGATCCATGCACTCATGCCAGTGCTTATAGAGTGCATTTGTGTAGGATTCAGCAGTCGTAACTGCATTGTCCATCTCCATGGGTGTCATGAAGTTCACCACTTCTATCTTAAGAAGCATGAAGTTGGCTTTGGAGAAATTTTTTACTGTGGTTTCCTTAATGGGGGTGGGGTTGGGATGTGGATCTCTAGGGTGATTAGCTTATGGTTGGATCTGACCAACGAGGAGTTGACTTTAGGTGTGGAACACCAGTCACTCATGTTGGTAATGACTAGGTCTAGGATATTGTTGCCCCTGGTAGGGGTGTGGATAAGTTGATCCATGACATTGGAATTTATGAATTTCAGAAAGCGTTGAGCAAAGGAGTTGGTACATGAGTAGTTTTCCCAGTTAATGGTGGGGTAGTTGAAATCACCCATTATTAGGGTGTTTGGTTGAACTCTAATATTTTCCAGTATATCAAGAAAAGAGGAGTGGAAAATTTGGAGCATGGTGCAGGATCTGTAGCAAGCTACAATTTGGATTGCAGTTTTGCACAGAGTTAGTTGCACTTGGATAACCTTGGATACATTATGCTGAGCATCTAGCCTGGAGGTGTGAATATCCTTAATGAATATGGACACACCTCTGCCTTTGGTGTTCTGGTCCAGGTTAGATAGCCGAAAAGTGTGGTATAAATTATAGCCTGGTAATGCAGGGATGCTCTCTGAAGCCTTGAACCAGGTCTCAGTCACTGCACAGATATTGATGTTCTCTATTTAAGGAGTGCCTCGAGGGAGTGCATTTTGAAATTTAGACGTCTAGCATTGAGTATCATTACCCTCAGTTTTTGCTTGCCTGTTCCTGTTATGGTAGTGAATTTGTTATTTGTACCTTGCCTAAAAAAGGAACTATATGGGCGGCAAGAGCCTTAGCCAGTATCCGGAATACCAGGGGTGACAGGTGCAGGCAATCTCTGGCAAAGCATCGTGGTCTGTCGATCATGTCGTCCCTGGCAGACAGATACTGGATCCCCTTAGAATGACACCAGAAGCTTAGCCAATTGCTGAATTCAATCATATTGTCCTTGTACTGTGGTATCATTCTGGGTGATGGCGGAATGCTACTCAGGGCTAGGGTCACACCTGCCTGGGCTACAAGATCAGAGAGCTCTTCCATGTCTCTTTTCATACATCTCAGGTCATTCACACCAACATGGACAATGACAGAGTCATATTTGTACTTGTTGTGGAGTGACCTGAATGCATGGATTATGTGGCGGATCCTGGTACCCGACAGGCAGCTGACAGTAACCTTCTCCTTGTTTAGCCTGGTGAGTGGGACATCAGTGTGCCTGACTATAGAGCCACCTATGACTAGTGTGTTGGGTACGTTGTTTTGCCTTATGAGCTGTGGTTGAGTGGCACACTGAGTATGTGGGGTATGTGTCATTTGGGCTGTGTTGGGGGTTGAAGGTTGCTTGCATTTCTGCTTTGGAGGCCTCTGTTGCTTGAGCAGATTATTATTGAGAGCCTCCATGAATGTTTTTGTGTTTCTATGTGTGGATTTTGGTGGCGTAGGTTTAGTGGGACTATCTGATGAGTGTGGTGTGGTGCAAGTGTTTACCTTCTCCTCTTGACCCTCAAGTTCAGTCATGGCTGGAG